>NC_057800.1:271029668-271329668 GCF_018294505.1 Triticum aestivum | reverse complement strand
GGCTGGTTTTAGCTGTACGTAGTGTTCATCCGGTGTTGCCCTGAGAACGAGATATTTCAGCTCCTATCAGGATGTCGGCGCATCGGGTGGTCTTGCTGGACTTGTTTTACCATTGTCGAGGATGTCTTGTAACAGAGATTCCGCGCCTGATCGGGTCTTCCCGCTAGAAGGAATATCCTTCGTTGACCGTGAGAGCTTGTGATGGGCTAAGTTGGGACACCCCTGCAAGGATTTGAACTTTCGAAAGCCGTGCCCGCGGTTATGGGCAGATGGGAATTTGTTAACGTCCGGTTGTAGAAAACCTGAAGTTGAGCTTAATTAAAATGCACCAACCGCGTGTGTTACCATGATGGTCTCTTTCCGGCGGAGTCCGGGAAGTGAACACGGTGTTGGAGTAATGCTTGACATAGGTTGTTCCAGGATCACTTCTTGATCATAGTTGTTCGACCGTGCTTTTGCCTTCTCTTCTCGCTCTCATTTGCGTATGTTAGCCACCATATATGCTAGTCGCTTGCTGCAGCTCCACCTCATACCTTTTTACCCTTCCCATAAGCTTAAATAGTTTTGATCGCGAGGGTGTGAGATTGCTGAGTCCCCGTGACTCATAGTACTTCCAAAACCAGCTTGCAGGGGCCGTTGAACCGTGCAGATGACGCAACCAAGCTCAAAGGAGGAGCTCGATGAAGATCGTGTTCTTTATGTTGTTCCGTTTTCCAGTTGATCAGTAGTGGAGCCCAGTTGGGGTCGATCGGGGATCTGTGTAGCATTTGGGGTAGTCTTCTTTTATTTTGGTTCCGTAGTTGGACCTTGACTGTATTTCGATGATGTAATGCTTTATTCATGTAATTGTGTGAAGTGGCTATTGTAAGCCAACTATGTATCTCTTTCCCTTATGTATTACATGGGTTGTGTGAAGATTACCTCACTTGCGACATTGCTTTCAATGTGGTTATGCCTCTAAGTCGTGCTTCGACACGTGGGAGATATAGCCGCATCGAGGGCATTACATGTACGCCCCCAGGAGCCTCAAATGTCATAGTGTCTCCTGTCAACTTGTTGAATTTCAACCTCACATTGCATGGGACGATCTATGTAAAAAAAGCAAAATGACACAATGCAGTAATGCCAACACTAAAAATAAAATAGTTGTTACATTTCATCTAATTTCTTACCGCCGCATGACAAAAACTTGGCTGGAAGTAGATGCCGAACAGCTTGCCAGTTGCAAGGCTGCTGGCGCACCTTGACTTGCACAGTCAACATAGTGGTGGTGGTGGCGGCGCCATTTTCCTAAAGCAATATGAGCAAGAAAAACATTAGCAAGTGATATTTTTGGTTCTTCCGCGAGAAGCAATTTTATGGACAATTATAAGGGTACCAAATAAGGGTACCACCTACTAAGACATTTCATCTATTTTGGCCCCTATTACCTAAGATAATTGATTAAAAAAACAAGTGGCAAATTTAACTAAATTGGCACCTACACTTTTCCAAAAAATAACTTATTACAAAAAAGCATCTACCTATCCATGTATAGAAAAAATAACAATAAAATGGTGCATACTAAATCAACTAGCCAACTAAATCCACTAACATACTAAATCAACTAAATCAAAATGTTCTAAATCAACTAAATCGACTAGTCTACTAAATCTACTAAATCAACTAGCCTACTAAATCAACTAAATCAAAATGTTCTAAATCAAGTAAATCAACTAAAACAAAATGTTCTAAATCAACTAAATCAAAATGTTCTAAATCAACTAGCCTACTAAATCAACTAAATCATAGCAACTAAATCAAAATGTTGCATATGAACTAGCCTACTAAATTAAAATGTAGCAGGGAGGAGGGAGAAGGAGGGGCGACTCGAGGAGGGAGAAGAGAGTAGGACGGAGGAGGAAGGCGGAGCGAGGAGGGGCCAGCCAGCGGCGAGTCGAGGGAGGACGGAGGAGGAGAGCGGTACCGAGTCCAGCAAGGAGGAGGAGTTGACGGCGGCACAGAGGGAAGAGGGGAAGGCGATGACGGCTGGCGGGGGCACCGGCGGCCAGCAGGGGAGGACCGGCGCACGGGGGGGGGGGTTAAAGGGGAGTGAGTGTGAGTGTGAGTGTGTGGGGGGTGGGTTGGAGATAACTAGTTTTAGCAGTAGCGCTCTAAAGGCAAAGGCGCTACTGCTAAACTACCTAGCAATAGCGCGGTCCGAATAAAAGCACTGCTGCTAGAACTAGCTTCGCGGCGGGGTCGCGGGAATTATAGCAGTAGCGCGACTTATAGGAGGCGCGTTGCTGCTACGTCTATTTCAGCAGCGAGTACTGCCGGAGCGCGCTACTGCTACATTGCAGCAGCACCTTATTTTAAAACTCGCTGCTGGTAAGATCATGTGTATAAGCTTTTCCCTAGTAGTGATATGATGGCTAACTAAACAGGATAGCATGACACAATTTCAGATATATGATGGATAACTAAATAAGATATAATGACATAATTCAACATATGATGAGTATCTAAACAGGATGACATGACATAACTATATGATGTCTTTCTAAAATTGGTTGGGATGAAATAATTCACATACATGTTGTCTAAGTATACATGATGACATGATATAATTCACATAATTGATTCATATACTAAGCAGCTGGCACTCGCATGTATGATCTCTAAACTAAGAAGATGGCATTGAATATTGTGTATATGATGTCTAAATTAAACAATGCAAGGCAGCATATGCATGATATGAGAAATATAGACATTGCAAGTTAGAGCATACACCTCAGGTGGGATATAGGACTGGTCATCTGTCTCTAAATCCTCCTCTAAGGAGCTACCTGTAACCATCAAGATATATGCTTCAACAGGTACCATTGCCTGCTCGGAAGACCTTGTTTTCATTCCAAATTTTTCCATAACCGGCTCAAATGGGTGATACACATGAAGAGTAGTTCAATATACACAGATTGTCAACAAATGGAATACGTAATAAAAAAGGAAGGCATGAGATAATTCACATATGTGATGCTTGGCTACATAGGATGGCGGTGCATAATTCACATATATGATAAGGGGCTAAAAACATGGCATTTCACAATTACATATCAGATATAGAAAGCTAACATGAGGCATTCGCACAAAGCATGTCTAATCTAAGCAGATGGCATGGCAATGCAAGACACCATATGCATGATATGAGCAATATAACCCTGCCAAGTTAGAGGATGTACCTTGGGGGGGGGGGTATGACTGGTCATCTTTCTCCGAATCCTCCTCTGAGGAGCTATCTGTACCAGCAAGAAATCTGCTTCGACAGGTAGCACCGACTGCTTAAAAGACCTTGTTTTCACTCTAGATTTTCCCATGACCGACTCAAATGGCTGATGCACAGGAAGAGTAGATGAATGTGCAAACATTGTCGACAAATGGAATACATTATGAGAAAAATAGTGTGGCATGATACAAGTCACATATGCGATGACAGGCTAAACAGGATGGCATTGCAGTGTAAAAGACTAGTAGCAGAGCACTGCAATAGAAGTTTAGGGCATTCGAGCACTGGTAGCAGAGAAATAGTGATCTAAATCAGCAGCCTCTCGAGTAGGGAACACACTAGCAGAGAGCAGCTCGTGCAGCAGCACCACGAGTGAGTGCTGAAGCAGCAACTCCTGTAGCTACCGCAGGTCATGTAGCACCACTAGCAGCAGCACGAGCGAGAGCAAGAGCGGAGCAGCATCACGAACGAGAGCAAGAGCGGAGCAACAGCACGACCAACAACAAGAGTAGAGAAGAGGAGCAGCAACAACGAAAGCAAGAGCAGAGCAGCATCACGTCTGACATCAAGGGCAGAGCTACAGCGTGAGCGAGAGCTAGAGTAGTTGCAACTACTGCTGGTGTGGAATTCGCCTGTGAGGAAGCAATGTCATGGGGGAGAGACACCATAGAGGAAGTGGCCGGCGACGGCGCCGTCGATGGAAACCTGCCATGTCTGCTCGTTATCGAGCACCGGCAGCCCCGTGAGATCGAATAAAAGATAAAATGTAGCGATGAGTGCAAACCCTCCTTGGTGGCGCCGAGTAGGCCTCGACTTCATCGGAGTAATTGGTGAGGGTGTTGTGGTTCCGGTGGAGCAAGTGAAGATGATGCTGTGGGAATGGAGGTGGCATGATAAACGAGGCAAACGTCGGAGCAGCTCCTTGGAGGTGGAGGACAGTGTGGTTGATCCGGCAGGATGACAGATCCTCACCCATTGCGCTGGATGAAGGACGTCGAGTTGTTGCTATGGACGACATCATCAGGGAAGAGGCTCCGGCTGGGCGGCGGTCGGGAGGCCGATGGAGGAGCGTGGGGTTTCGCGGGTTTTGGCGGCCTCGGTGTACGAATGGGGGGGTGAAGGGGATGGTAGTGGAGCCATGGCTTAGAGACCCGTTTATCTGAAATGTGGGGTAAGCTACGAATGTACCCCCATCGGTTTTGACCACGCGATATTGAGGCGGCGTTTCCGTCTGAGGGGTACAAGGGGGATTTTGCATGTCTGGGCTAAGGGACCAATTTCAGATGAGGAGGGAGTTTTCGTGCGCGTCGAAATTTCGGGATAATAAGGCACATCGCGGGTTGAAGAGGCGGGAGTTTCGCAGCAGAAGAGACAAAAGATACTTTAGCTTTAAAATTTCGAGATAATAAGGCACTGATTCCATGTTTGGTTGAACAAACTTAACGTGTAAAAAAGACAATTCATACAAGACACAAGAGAGTCATGTCCCCATTTACTATCATTGGTACAATGACGTCCTAAACAAACGGTTTAAAACCCCTTTCCACGACAGCATTTCGAACCGTCACCAAGTGAGTGTGGGCGATATGGGGGTCCTTCCCACATGACCCAGAAATCGTTGGGGATAGGCCCTCCTAGGACCCAAGCTGGGGTCGTGTGCGATCAGGCGAGGCATGGAAACCCAATCATTTCCATAGGTGTGTACATCCCACACGGTGAATCCTAGAAATCATTTTCATAGGTATGTACATCCCACATGGTGAATCCCAGAAATCATTTCCATAGGTATGTACATCCCAGACGGTGAATCCCAGAAATCATTTCCGTAGGTATGTACATCCCACACGGTGAATCCCAGAAAATCATTTCCGCAGGTATGTACATCCCACATAGTTCTTTTTGTGGAAACGTTTGTGCAAGGTGGCCCAACACAAACAGTTCGCTGTCGGAAGCCATGTGTGATTGTTAGTTGATCGAACACGCCTACTTTCTAGAAACCTTGCGGGTTGTTTGAGTTCACCAACCACGGTGTTGTCTGGGTAACCGTTTGTAATAGAAAACCCCAATAAGCAGGGTAATTAGCCTATTATTGATAATGCATGTACTAATCAAACTGATATTTCTTATAAAACACGCCAAATATTTCATATCTGTATAAAATCAACCAGGATTTCATAATCGAACTACATCAGATAGCTTCAGCACTTAGTTACGCCATTACACAATAGCACCAAGTTTCACATGCAGCATAAAAAACCTTTGGAAAGTAGCATCATACACGGTAAATAGACAGATGAGTCTCATCTAGGAAACTGCAGAAGTGGAAGGCAAATATTGAGCCATCAGTGATGTTGAATGTCCTTGCAACTTTAGGCCAATGGCTATGGATAATTGCCGCCTAACCTTCGTTCTCTTCAGCAAGACTTCAATATTGTACCGTGGGTGTTGAATGAATACCTTCCTCGCCTCTTGACCATGCAGGTGGTTTGAGAGGTAATCATCGGTGAACTGCTTTGAAAAGTACTGAAAAACAAAGCTATGCATAAATAGCTGTTGTAAATTTTGAAATGGCGCAAGGGGTAAAAACAAGGTAAAAGAGTTGGTACCATCCTATAGTTGACTGATGTATTCTTCATTGTGCAAACAAAGATCTTGTTGTTATTCATCGCAAGTTTCTTCATCCTAACAATCTTACTGAGTTTCTTGACTTGACTCGTATTCATGGACATCTCATTTCCCCATATGCAAAACGGGTCGAACAGTGGGTCTAAGCCTCTAACAACAGGACCTACATGTGCAAGACCAAATTCTAAGAAACTTAAATATTAGAATGATTCCTGTAACTGCACAATAATGTGCTATTAGCCAAAGGACGCTACTTGAACAAACCTTGATGGTAAGCCGCAGTGTCTCCAATTGTTTCCCTGCAACACACATAAGGAAGATCTTGATCAGGTTAACTGAGAGTTGCCTTACTATTAGTAGAATATGTGTTGAGTACAGCCAAATTCGATTGGTGTCACAAGCATAACAGTACAAAATTGTGCACACATCAAATGAAAATCAAATTGCAGAACTGAACCAAACAGTTAAATGGATATCAAACCAAATGAACCAAAATAGTTAACTGACCACGACATTGTAGAAAAGAAACATGTACTAGAAGATAAGATAGTTAACAAAACAAAGAATGCTTGAGAACAGTACTATGAAATGAAGCAATTGTTGGACCAAAGTGTTAAATGAACATTACATTTTAGAGGACCAAACTGTTAACTGAACATCAGTTTGCATATTAACATTACAAAGGACAAATCACTAGAAGGCACTGGCGGTGGCCTCAAGAAAACATCACAAACTATATTTTAAAGTAGACAACCGCGTGGCGGTGTCGACGGTGGCCTCGAAGACGAGGTGCTCCTCCAAGATCTGGTGGTCGACACGCATGGCAGCCATAGCGACCTCGTTCGTGCGTGCGGCCGCATGCTACTCAGCTCCATGTTATACTGCATGTAAAATGGCTATGGGCAGCGCTTAATTGGTGGAGAGGGGCAGTGATTTCGGTGGAAGGTGTTGCTCCGTCAGTCGGGGCATGTGGGACGGGAAAGGAGGAGGATGGTGTGGGTGGGGCGTGGATTACCTGACCATATCGACGAGGCCGCGCAGCAAGAAGAAGGGTCGGCGGCGAGGAGGCCACGCAGCAAGAAGAAGGGTCGCCGGCGAGGAGGCGACGCTGCAAGAAGAAGGGTCGCCGGTGAGGAGGCGGCGCTGGAAGAAGAAGGGTAGCCGACAAGGAGGAGGCGCTGCAAGAAGAAGGGTTGCCGGCGAGGAGGCTGAGCTACCAGTAAGCAGCAGTGAAGGTTTGAACTTGGAAATCAAGGAGGAACAGTGGAAATGTGGCTTTTGGTAGGAGGGAGGGGCGGGGAGATAGATCTTTCCGCAGTGGCAAAAAAATTTCGCTCGGTGCCGCGAGAAACTGGCGCGCAAGTGTGGTTCAAGCGGGGGCGGTGGAATGTAGACAACGAAGCTTCCTGCGTAAGCAAGACAAGACGGTGCGCCAAGATATTTTATATGGCAACCCACACGATTCTTTCTAGTAAACTATTTGTGGTATACCTGATTTTTTCATTATGTTTTGAAAGACAAAATGGTGTTACGGAGGGAAATGATGGAGTTTGAATTGCTAGAACATTTACGTACAGTGAACATGCAACTAGTACATGAGTGTTGTGTTTAAATTTGGAATTATTCCGGGTTCGTTTGGCATGTTTATGCATTAATTGAGTTTTTGGGCATTTAATGTGCATAATTCAAATTTGAACTACAAACACATGCTCCAATGCACCAAAGTTTGTTGAAAAATCACACGTGTCTTTGGGTGAATTTATAGGTCCCATGCAAGAAATTGGAATAACAATCAAACATCTGGGTGTTGTGGCTCGGCCGGAATGATTGAGAGACTTGGTTTTTAATTCCTGTAAATCCAAAACACAGCTGAAATTCATAAAACTTGGCATGGTGTCATGACATGGCACCAACATGTTGTTGTAATTTTTTTGGCCGAATGGGGACAAGATTTGGTGTAAGCTTCTTGCAAACGAGAGCTTCCCTCAAGAAGGCTCCTGGTTCCGAGAGGGAACGTGTCACCTCCGTGTGCGAAACGACATGCGTGTACTGCCTTCTCCTGCTTTAATTTTTGTACACTCGCAGATTAGACCAAATAGAAGTATTGTGCTAAATTTTGAACTAGAAGCACAATTCAAATTTCTGGGAATTGTTCCGTGCTTGTTTGGCCTTTTTATACATTAATTGAGTTTTTGGGCATTTAACATGCATAATTCAAATATGAACTACAAGCACATGCTCCAGTGCACCAAAGTTGTTTGAAAAATCACATGTGTGTCCTTGGGTGAATTTCTAGGTCCCAAGCAAGAGATGGGAGTGAAATTCAAACATCTGGGCGTCGTGGCTCTGCCGGAGAGATTGCGAAACTTGGTTTTTTAATTCTTGTAAATCCAAAACACGCCGAAAAATCATGAAACTTGGATGGTGTCATGACATAGCACCAACGTGCTGCAGTAACTTCTTTGGCCGAATTGGGACAAGCTTTGGTGTAGGCTTATTGCAAACCGGAGCTTCCCTCAAGAAGGCTCCTGGTTCCGAGAGGGAACGTGTCACCTCCGTGTGCGAAGCAACATACGTACACTGCCTTCTGCCGCCTTAATTTTTTTACACAGGCAGATTAGACCGAATAGAAGTATCATGCTAAATTTTGGAATTATTCCATGTTCATTTGGCTTTTTTTATAAATTAATTGAGTTTCTGCGCATTTAATGTGCATAATTCAAATTTAAACTACAAGCACAGGCTCCAGTGGAACAAAGTTGTTTGAAAAATCACATGTGTGTCCTTGGGTGAATTTCTAGGTCCCATGCAAGAGATGAGAGTGAAATTCAAACATCTGGGCGTCGTGGCTCGGCCGGAAAGATTGAGACACTTGGTTTTTTATAATTCCTGTAATTCCAAAACATGCCTGAAAATAATGAAACTTGGCATGGTCTCATGACATGGCACCAATATGTTACGGTATTTTTTTTTGGCCGAACTGGGACACACTTTGGTGTAAGCTTCTTGCAAACTGGAGCTTCTCTCAAGAAGGCTTGTGGATCCGAGAGGGGACGTGTCACCTCCATGTGTGAAACCACATACGTACACTGCCTTCTACCGCCTTAATTTTCTACACAGCCAGATTAGACCAATTAGATGTACCGTGCTAAATTTTGGAATTATTCTGGGTTCGTTTCGCCTTTTTATACATTAATTGTGTTTCTGGGCATTTAATGTGCATAATTCAAATTTGAACTAAAGCACAGGCCCCAATGCACGAAAGTTGTTTGAAAAATCACATGTTGTGTCCTTGGGTGAATTTCTAGGTCCCATGAAAGAGATTGGAGTGAAATTCACACATCTGGGCGTCGTGGCTCGGCCGGAAAGATTGAGAAACTTGGTTTTTAATACCTGTAATTCCAAAACATGCCTGGAAATCATGAAACTTGGCATGTTGTCATGACATGGCACCAACATGTTGCTGTAATTTTTTTAGCCGAATACAAGCTTTGGTGTAAGTTTCTTGCAAACCGGAGCATCCCTCAAGAAGGCCCGTGGTTCGGAGAGGGAATGTGTCACCCCCGTGTGCGAAATGACCGACGTACACTGCCTTCTCCCGCCTTAACTTTTTTACACAACCAGATTAGACCAAATAGATGTAGCGTGCTAAGTTTTGGAATTATTCCAGGTTCGTTTGGCCTTTTTATACATTAATTGAGTTTCTGGGCAGTTAATGTGCATAATTCAAATTTGAACTACAATCACATGCTCCAGTGCACCAAAGTTGTTTGAAAAATCACATGTGTGTCCTTGGGTGAATTTCTAGGTCCCATGCAAGAGATGGGAGTGAAATTCAAACATCTGGGCGTCATGGCTCAGCCGGAAAGATTGAGAAACTTGGTTTTTTAATTCCTATAATTTCAAAATATGCCTGAAAATCATGAAACCTGGCATGGTCTCATGACATGGCACCAACATGTTGTGGTAATTTTTCCATCCGATTTGCGAAGGCGCACACATTAACAATCAACAAAGTCATCTTGTAACAAGTGTTGTCATGTTACAAATCGGAAACACAAGTATTATTGAAACCGTGGGCGTTTGACTTACCAATTACGTGCGTCCACACACCCCCCTTTTTTATTGGCTATGAGGTGCCGTCTGGGGTAGCTATTTGAGTATGGGAGGCATGCGATCAGACCCCTGCGCATGCTCATCGGGGGGAGAGCCCTTTGTCTGCTACTCGCCGCACACCTCCCTCCCAACATCTCCATTAATGGCACTCGAGCACCAGTTGTACGGCGTGGCTATATGTCTCACTGGACTGAGATTTAAGAGAGAAAAATGAAAATCTAAAAAGAAAGTTTTGCACAAATCTTGATGTAAGACTCAACGGACCTATATAGCATCGACTGTGACTTATAGCAAGCATGATGAATATAAGGACAATGACATTGGATAATAATTGTCTTACATATTTATAAACATAATTAAAAAAAGCCACATGCGGCAATGCCCGATATACACAAGGGCAAAAGAAGAAGGAAGACAACGATCTGGCTCGCTGATCTCTACTTTCTTGATGCATTGCTGCAGGCCGCGGGAACTAGTCTGCGCAGCAGGGGCGACGAGCTCTTTCTTGTCCTCAAGATGCTAGTTGAGAGCATCCATGGATTCCTCCACCAGCCTTCTGCGCTCAATGCGCAACATGGCATTCTCGTCCATAAGTTTCTCGATGATGACGCCGATCCTCTTCAATAAGGTAGTGGTCTGCTCCTACTGCTCCGCACTTCCGACGATCTTCGCCCTTAGTAGGTCGCACTCGGCCCGAAGCTTCGCATTTCTCTCACTTAGTTTCCGGATGATGTCAGTAGACTGTTCAAACGAGGCTTTCAGGTCATCCTGCAACCTCGCCCACCTGGAGATCTGATCGATCTGCCTAAGGACGAGGGCACGCATGCCCCTGTAAGAGTCGTCGCCTGCCTGCGAGACACTTTCCCAAGCCGCCGCGGCATGGGAGGACATCTCTGCAGCATTCGTGGCGCGGCAGGACATCTCTTCTGCTTCCGCGGCGCGGCCGGACTAGTCTGCTGCATCGATGGCGCGGCGGGTCCTCCGTGCTACTTCAGCGGCGCGGTGAGACCTCTCTGCTGCTATGGCCTATACAATACCAAATCAATTCACACTTCCCTCAACAACAACAAAAGACAAATTGACTCCCGCCACAAGAAATAGTCATGTCCCTTTTTATATGATTACAAATGCCAGGATCTCGAATTTCAATTTTCGAATCCAGATTATGTTGAATTTGAATATATCGTTAGGTGATCTTGCGGTTTATAATGGATGTAGTCCTACATTTTGATCTTCCGTCTTATATGAACATTTTGCCATCTACCATATGGACTAAATTTGAATCAATTTTCCTTATTTGAATACGATCGTTGTCAAGTTCTACCATCATCTAAATATTATCTTAATAACAGAAAACATGCATATAGTAGTAATCATATTTTAAAATAAACTACATGTATCATATGATCTCCAATTAAAATATTTGTATCCATTTTATGTTAAATTCAAATCACAGTACATTGGTCTAGGTAGCGACATGTTCGGGATAATCTAAACCCTATTTTCATATGTATAAAATTTGGCTGAATTGGGACAAGTTTTGGTATAAGCTTCTTGCAAACTGGAGCTTCTCTCAAGAAGCCTCTTGGTTCCGAGAGGGAACCTGTCACCTTTATTTGCGAAACGATATACGCGGCCTCCCCCTTGATTTGTTTACAAAGGCAACATAGAACTATATGAGTGTCGTGTTAAATTATGGAATTATTCCGGGTTCGTTTGTCCTTTTTATACATTAATTGATTTCGTGGTCATTTAATGTGCATAATTCATATTTGAACTACAAGCACATGCTCGAGTGCACCAAAGTTGGTTGAAAAATCACATGTGTGTCCTTCGGTGAATTTCTATGCCCCATGCAAGAATTGGAATGAAATTAAAACATCTGGGCATCATGGGTTCGCCGAGAACATTGAGAAACTTGGTTTTTAAATTCCTGTAAATCCAAAACTCACCTGAAAATCATGAAACTTGGCATGGTGTCATGTCATGGTGCTAACATGATGTGGTAAAAAATTGGCCGAATTGGAACAAGTTTTGGTATAAGCTTCTTGCAAACCGGAGCTTATCTCAAGAAGGCTCGTCCTTCCGAGAGGGAACATGTCACCTTTGTGTGCGAAACGATATACGCCGCCTCCCACTGATTTTCTTTACAAAGGCAACATAGAACTAAATGAGTGTCGTGTTAAATTTTGGAATTAATCGGGGTCCGTTTGGCCCTTTTTATACATTATTTGAGTTTCTGGTTATTTAATGTGCATAATTCCAATTTGAACTACAAGCACATGCTCCAGTGCGCCAAAGTTGGTTGAAAAATCACATGCGTGTCCTTTGGTGAATTTCTATGTCCCATGCAAGAAATGGGAATGAAATTCAAACATCTGGGCATTGTGGCTGGGCCGAGCACATTGAGAAACTTGGTTTTTAAATTCCTGTAAATCCAATCCTCGCCTGAAAATCATGAAACTTGGTATGATGTCATGTCATGGCATTCACATGATGTGGTAAATTTTTTGGCCGAAATGGAACAAGTTTTGGCGTAAGCTTCTTGCAAACCGGATCTTCTCTCAAGAAGGTGTGTGGTTCCGAGAGGGAACGTGTCACCTCTGTGTGCGAAAGATGTACGCTGCCTTCCCCCTTGATTTTATTTACAGAGGCAACATAGAACTATATGAGTACCGTGTTAAATTTTGGAATTATTCTGGGTTTGTTTGGCCTTTTTATACATTAATTGAGTTTCTGGTCATTTAATGTGCATAATTCAAATTTGAACTACAAGCATATCCTCTAGTGCACCCAAGTTGGTTGAAAAATCACATGTGTGTCCTAGGGTGAATTTCTAGGTCTCATCCAAGAAATGGGAAGGAAATTTAGACATCTGAGCGTCGTGGCTCGGCCGGAAACATTGAGAAACTTGGTTTTTTAATTTCTGTCAATCAAAAACACACATGAAAATCATGAAACTTGGCTTGGTGTCATGACATGGCATCAACATGTTGTGGTAAATTTGCTGCCCGATTTGCAAAGGCGCACACATTAACGAATAACAAAGTCATTTTGGAACAAGTGTTGTCATGTTACAATCGGAAACACAAGTATTATTGAAACTATGGGCGCTCTCCTTTCAAAAAAAGAAACTGTGGGCGTTCTACTTACCATTTACGTGTTGCCAGGCGTCCTCTTTTTTTATTGGCTAGCACGCGCCATGGGGGTAGCTATTTGAGTACGGGACATGCGATTAGACCCCTGCGCTTGCTTATCGGGAGGACAACCCTTTGACCTCCATCTACCGCCCACCTCTCTCCCAAGATCTCCATTAATGGCACCCGAGCCCCCGTTTAATGGTGTGGCTATGTATCACTCGACTAAGATTTAAGAGAGAAAAAAATAAAATTTGAAAAGAAAATTTTGCACGGATCTTGATGTAATATCCGACAGACCGATATATCATCTATTGTGACTTATAGCAAGACTGGTGAATATATGAGAATGACAATAGTGGATAATAATTGTCTTAGATATTTAGGAAGATAATTAAAAAAGCCACATGCGGCTACGCCCAGAATACAGAAGGGCAAAAGAAAAAGGCAGACGCATACAAAGATCTGGCTCGCTGAACTCTACTTTCTTGATGTGTTGCAGGTCGCAGAGACTAGTTCTCGCGGCGAGTGGCGAAGATCTCTTTCATCAGTTTCATGTCCTCAATACGCTACTTGGAAGCATCCCCGGATTCCTCCGCCAGCCTTTCATGCTCGATGCGGAGCATGGCATTCTTGTCCATAAGTTTCTTGATGATGACGCCCATCCTCTTCAATAAGGCAGTAGTCTCCTACGCGTGCTTCGCCCTTAGCAGGTCGCGCTCGGTGCGGAGCTTCGGCTTGTCCTCCCCTAGTCCCCGAATGACACTGCTAGCATTTTCAAACGAGGCATTCATCTCGTCCTGTAGCTTCATCCAGATGGAGATCCGACCCATCAGGCCATCAAGCATAGAGCGTGTGCGCCTGTGAGAGGCATCGCCTGCCCACACAACATTATCCAAGGCCGCCGCAGCATAGGAGGACCTCTCTGCTGCACTCGCGGTGCCGTAGGACATCTCTACTGCTTGCGCGACGTGACCGGCCCAGTCTGCTGCATCTACACGTGGTGGGACCTCTGTGCTTCTATGGCAGCGTGACGGGAGATGTCAGCTACTTTTGCGGCGAGGCAGGACATCTCTTGTGCTTCCGCTTCAATGCTCACCTCTCCCTGGTAGTATCTATTGACCCAGAACTCATGCGGGCCATGTCAGACGCAAGGGAACGATGATGAAAGACTTGTTTATTTTTGTGGATGAGGAGTCAAGGAGGAATGTGCAGTCATCTTTGAGTAGGTAGTATTTATAATTGAGTACTAATACACTCCTAAGTGGGAAACCATTTAGGTTTTGATTGGCGTGAACAGGTTTGCAATAAAATATAGCGTGGTACAGTAATTTGGAATGCGACGGGACGCAAGCTCAAAACTGATTGACGGTTCTAGTTTTGAAGTGCGACACTATTCCCGGATGGCATAACGTGGGCACGCATTCTCGGCCACGTACGTGTCATTTGCACCATAGGGTGCACGGCAAATAGGCGATGTCAACCATCAACCATGCGCGCTCATTATTACCATCGTGCATGCTTCTTTTAATTACATTGTGTGCCCGTCCTCCTCCGTGAACAGCAAGCATTGCGGCTCCGATACCGGCACTTACAGCTGGAGCACTTTGCCGTAGTAGATCCTATGCGTGGGCATGGGATGCACGGTGCTGATGTGGTGGGGGAGCGCCGGCGGCGGCCCTTCGTAGTCGCAGACGGGCACGGGGCATTTGCAGGGTGCAAGGGGACACGCGTTCTAGTATTCGGCGAGCTTGTGGTAAGTGACATAGAGCCCATAGCCTTTGTGCGGGCACTCCACCCTCACCGAGGAGAGGACGACGTCCATGGTCGTGTTCCGCACGTCAAAGCCGCCGTCGCGCTCGCACTTCTGGCATTGCCAATGGTTCTCGGGGTGCTCACTGCAACAGTCCGCACAAGCCATGTGCCCTCCCTTGCACTTCACAAATAGCCGGGTCCTCCGCGCTCGCACTTCTGGCACTGCCACTAGTTCCCGGGGTTCTCACCGCACCGGTCCGCACAGGCCATGTGCCCTTCCTTGCACTGCACAAATTTCCGGGTCCTGTTCCATCGGCATCATATCGCCCTCCTCGTGCACCACCATCTCTCCCTTTAGGGCCCGGGCATTAGAAAGTTTTACCATCACATATTCATACTACTTCAAGGTGCATTAAATCAACACATGCAACTATTAAAAGGAAAGCGAGGCATGCATGCATGCGTTGTAATTAATGCATCGGGAAATGCAAATTATCGAAATATATCGAGTGCACTACTTTGATATGTCGTGTCAACTCATACAACAAGGATAAGCTTGATAACACCCTCTCCCATTCCCATGAGCGTGGCTCGCAGGACCAGGAGAACCTTTTGCTACACGCTCTCCCTCCCGCATGCGGTGGAGAAGCCGCAGTTTATTCGGTGTCAGATGGCCAGAAGCATACTAGTAGTACTCCACTTTAGTAGTGCCATCATTGTTCGACTTCTCGAAGAGGCAAAGAGCCAAGTGCAACCCGAACACTCGTGTGATAGTTTGATGTGTAGGGGAGGTAGTATAATATAGTCTAGGATAGCGTGTACTGTGGCTCTAAGCTTAAAATCTTTGGAGTCGGCTCCATGCTATGAGGCCATCTCGAAGAAATTTTTTGATTAAAATAATCTTCTGGCCCTACCTGTCATCCTGGTGATTGTAGTTTGCATGCTGATCTGGTCAAGAGAGGAATATATATTTTAATTTTTGGTGGGGTAAATGTTAGAGGTTGCAATAAATATTGTACACTGCGGGTTTTTAGCCAAGTTTAGAGGCAAGCATGTGGGGCCAGTGCTATGATGTGTCACGCCAACTCATACAACAAGGAAAAGCTTGATTACTAATAGTACGCCCTCTCCCTCGCCCATGCGTGCGGTGGCTCGTAGACAGGAGAGGCTTTTGCTTACTACAACAAGCCATCCCTCCCGCACGCGGTGGTTGGATATGCAACAGTTGATTTGATATTGTACAAGTAGTAACATCATTGTTCGACTTCTCGAAGATGCAAAGAGCCAAGCGTAACCCCAACGTCGCAGTTGTGAACACTTGTGTGGTAGTCTTTTGTTTAGGGGTGGGGCGTGGTGCGACAGTTTTGTGGCAATTCTTTTCTATTGCTGTTTGCGTCTAGTAGGTGCCACCATCGGATGCAGATCTTAAGATTATTGTGGCGATTTTTAGTTATAGTCATCTTATGAAAATCGAATAATACCAAAATAAACCCGACCATGTTTCTTTTTTGTAGACATGAATAGGAATCAACCAATGAGAGACGTGGGACGTAGTACCTAGCACGACATTGTTGGGGAACGTAGAAATTTCAAAAATTTCCTACGCACACACAGGATCATGGCGATGCATAGCAACGAGAGGGGAGAGTGTTGTCTATGTACCCTCGTAGACCATTCACGGAAGCGTTAGATCAACACGGTTGATGTAGTCGTATGTCTTCACGATCCGACCGATCCAAGTACCGAAAGCACGACACCTCCGAGTTCTGCACACGTTCGGCTCGGTGACGTCCTCGCCTTCTCGATCCAGCAAGAGGGGCGAAGTAGTAGATGAGTTCCGGCAGCACGACGGCATGGTGACGGTGTTGGTGAAGAACAGTCTTCGCAGGGCTTCGCCTAAGCACTACGAAAACTATGATGGAGGATAAACTAGAGGGGACGGGGTTGCTGGCACATGGCTTGGTGTTTTTTGATGTGTCTTGGGTGCTAGCCCTACCCCTCTATATATGTTGAGCCTTGGGGTCGAAACTTGGAGTAAAAGCCTCCACAAAGTCGGTTTCACCCGAAAGGCAAGAGTCCTTCTCGGACTCCAAGGCCAGACGCCAGGGTTCCCGGTGTCTGGCCCCCGGACCCCGCAAAACTTCCTTTGGCGCTTTCCAAAAACCTTGTGGGCTTTCTCCTTTGGCCCAAATAAAGTGTTCTCGTACCCAAACATTTCAGGAAACATCCGGAACCCCTTGCGGTGAATTCCGGAACCCTTCCAGTGACCAAACACTATTATCCCATATATCAAACATTATCTCTGGACCATTTTGGAGTTCCTCGTCATGTCCGTGATCTCATCCCGGACTCCGAACAACATTTGGTCACCAACAACATAACTCATAGTACTATATCGTCAATGAACGTTAAGCGTGCGGACCCTACGGGTTCGAGAACTATGTAGACATGACCAAGACACCTCTCCGGCCAATAACCAATAGCGGGACCTGGATGCCCATATTGGCTCCTACATATTCTACGAAGATCTTTATCAGCCAGACCGCATAACAACATACGTTGTTCCCTTTGTTATCGGTATGTTACTTTCCTGAGATTCGATCGTCGGTATCTCAATACCTAGTTCAATCTCGTTACCGGCAAGTCTCTTTACTTGTTCCTTAATACATCATCCCGTAACTAACTCATTAGTTGCAATGCTTGCAAGGCTTATAGTGATGTGCATTACCGAGTGGGCCCAGAGATACCTCTCCGACAATCGGAGTGACAAATCCTAATCTCGAAATACGTCAACCCAACAAGTACCTTCGGAGACACCTGTAGAGCACCTTTATAATCACCCAGTTACGTTGTGTCGTTTGGTGGCACACAAAGTGTTCCTACGGTAAACGGGAGTTGCATAATCTCATAGTCATACGAACATGTATAAGTCATGAAGAAAGCAATAGCAACAAACTAAACGATCAAGTGCTAAGCTAACGGAATGGGTCAAGTCAATCACATCATTCTCCTAATGATGTGATCCCGTTAATCAAATGACAACTCATGTCAATGGCTAGGAAACATAACCATCTTTGATCAACGAGCTAGTCAAGTAGAGGCATACTAGTGACACTTTGTTTGTCTATGTATTCACACAAGTATTATGTTTCTGGTTAATACAATTCTAGCATGAATAATAAACATTTATCGTGATATAAGGAAATAAATAATAACTTTATTATTTCCTCTAGGGCATATTTCCTTCAGTCTCCCACTTGCACTAAAGTCAATAATCTAGACTACATAGTAATGATTCTAACACCCATGGAGTCTTGGTGCTGATCATGTTTTGCTCGTGGAAGAGGCTTACTCAGCGGGTCTGCTACATTTAGATCCGTATGTATCTTGCAAATTTATATGTCTCCCACCTAGACTAGATCCCGGATGGAATTGAAGCGTCTCTTGATGTGCTTGGTTCTTTTGTGAAATCTGGATTCCTTCGCCAAGGCAATTGCACCAGTATTGTCATAAAATATTTTCATTGGACCTGATGCACTAGGTATGACACCTAGATCGGATATGAGCTCCTTCATCCAGACTCCATCGTTTGCTGCTTCTGAAGCAGCTATGTACTCCGCTTCACACGTAGATCCCGCCATGACGCTTTGTTTAGAACTGCACCAACTGAAAGCTCCACCGTTCAATATAAATACATATCCGGTTTGCGATTTAGAATCATCCAGATCAGTGTCAAAGCTTGCATCGACGTAACCATTTATGACTAGCTCTTTGTCACCTTCATAAACGAGAAACATATCCTTAGTCCTTTTCAGGTATTTCAGGATGTTCTTGACCGCTGTCCACTGATCCACTCCTGGATTACTTTGGTACCTCCGTGCTAAACTTATAGCAAGGCACACATCAGGTCTGGTACACAGCATTGCATACATGATAGAGCCTATGGCTGAAGCATAGGGAACATCTTTCATCTTCTCTCTATCTTCTGCAATGGTCGGGCATTGAGTCTTACTCAACTTCACACCTTGTAACACAGGCAAGAACCCTTTCTTTTCTTGATCCATTTTGAACTTCTTCAAAACTTTGTCAAGGTATGTGCTTTGTGAAATTCCAATTAAGCATCTTGATCTATCTCTATAGATCTTGATGCCAAATATATAAGCAGCTTCACCGAGGTCTTTCATTGAAAAACTCTTATTCAAGTATCCCTTTATGCTACCCAGAAATTCTATATCATTTCCAATCAACAATATGTCATCCACATATAATATCAGAAATGCTACAAAGCTCCCACTCACTTTCTTGTAAATACAGGCTTCTCCAAAAGTCTGTACAAAACCAAATGCTTTGATCACACTATCTGTCGGGGATATACCCCGCGGTGTAAACCGGCCGGAAGTTAACCCGGCCAGGACTTGGCGGTTTATCTAAAGACCCCGCTGACACTTGGCGATTCACCGGCGACCCGCCCTGACCTGACGGTTTACAAGCAACCCACCTGGTCATTATGACTCACTGGTAATCCGACGTGCGGGACAGACAGATGACAAGGCCCAAGACCCAGAAGGCCAGTTCATGTCTAATGGTGGTCCGGTTTAAGAGGAAGGCAGGAGGAATATTATCTTACAAGGATTTAAGACCTGGACTTGTATCCGGTTTGTGTTGGAGATAGACTAGTCCTAATCCTAATAGGACTCTACATATAACCCGCCCCTCCAACATATATAAGGAGGGGCAGGGCTCCCCAAAGTGGGACAAGATTCACAAGTTCCACAAGTTAGACAAATTAGGTTTAGACAATAGCTCTCAAGATAGAGCACTCTTGTAACCGTGATCATCATCATCAATATCAATGAAGCAGGACGTAGGCTTTTACCTCCATCGTGAGGGGCCGAACCTGGGTAAAACCTCGCGTCTCTCGTCCCGCTCAACCCCTCTCAAGCTACCACATAGATGCGTTGGCCTCGCGACTAAGTCCTGACACTAAGGACATCTGCCGTGACAATTCCATGATAGTTGGCGCCCACCGTGGGGCTCGCGCACGGTGGTGTTGAGTTCTTGGAGAGATCTTTTTTAGAGTCTCAAGAAGTTTGCAATTGGCCTGATGAAGAAAGTTCTGCAGGAAATAGTCTTTGGCAGAGCCGGCAAATCCCACGTTTGTGATCAGAATTGTTATTAACGTTAGAGCTGGCAATATGAGTTTTTGGTCTGAAGACAAGTTAGGGTTCAAAGTTTTGCTGTGCGCCGCCGACGAAAAGTGATCCGTCGAATCCGATCTGGTAACTAGCAATAAAGTTTGGCGGATTTTTTCGGAGGAAGGACAACCCGAGCCGGACACCCAAATCGGGTCGGATCTGACAAGGAACCGCACGTGCAGCGGGCTCGCGTACAAGCAACAGCACCCAGAGCGCCATTGCTATCAGAACCAACAGATGCTAGAATAATACGTATCCAAGGAATACCACTTCTCCTGAGCAGCTCAAGTCCCAAAGGAAATCACCGCATGAAAAGACAGGCTACATGCATGGCTGTGTGGAAGGAAAAAACATTAACTAACTGGATCGGCTACCGGACAAGGAAAATATCCGGTTTACTACTACTTGTTGAAACAAGCGTGGAGTCCAGATTAAAGAAAAAAATATAGAAAAGGGAAGCCACGACCGGGGGAGGACAATAGACATGGACTCGGTTTCGTCTCACCGGCTCAGCGCACCGTCCCGTCTCTGAGTCGCCGGCCTTACTTCTTCCAACAAGAGCCGCCGCAGCCGTAACAATCAGGTGCTATTTTTCTAAAACTCTTTTTTGATGTAATTACATAATGTCAAAAGATTTTCTCGAGGTATGCTATTGTATACAGAGGTCAATTACCTCATGATTAAAGTATGATCCGGTCCCCGCGCGCTGTCATTGGAGGTTGCGGCTATATCCACACTATATCAAATGGCTTATCAGATGTGCGCAAAAATCGCCGCCTCAACGGTCCGGTCTACATCAACTCACTGGGCCGCGCCTGTAGCCGGTTCATTCGACCATACCCACGCCGATTCAACCATCCGCGCCCACGGCCGACCCATCTGTCTGCGCGGCTTACAATGCCACGGCCGACTCACGCGCCTGCTCTGTCATTTAAATATCACGGTTGACTCTGATATGTATATCAACAAATCAGAGCCGCCCCTGCGATCTTGAGCCGCCGGGGGCATGTTCAGCCGCCTCGGTCGCGATAAACGGATCATCCGTCGTCCGAACAAATCAGGTGCATCTATCTAAGTCTATTTTTGACATATATTGTTTTCGTAAAAAGAACAATTACGTTGGTTTTGCATAATTTTATATGCAGGACAATTATTCGCCACAACATTGGTGTTACACCATGAATATGGAGCGCGCACTAGCGTCATTATATACTGGCTTTTGGCCATTCCGCACTGCTCAACGGAGGCGCGCAAACCGCCTGTGGTCCGGTTTACGTCAACACGCGGCCGGTTCTCCATCTACGCCGGCTTACAATGCCCGCAGGGGACTCCCCGTCTGTGCCGGTTCACAATACCCGCAAGCGACTCTCCGTCCGCGCCGGTTTACAAACTCCCGCGGCCGACTCTCCCGTCCGCGCCGACTTACTACGCCGCGGCCGACTCATCTGGCTGTGCCGTCTCTGAAGCTGCGGCCATCTTTGTCGTCCGTCTCTCACGGCCTGGTCTACATCAACATACCAGGCCGCACCTGTCTGCATGAGCTGTTTATTGGGAGCACAAGTCGTCGCCACTACAGTTTTGATTAACTTCAAATCGCCAGTTGGAAGGAACCATTGGTCGAGTTGCTGACACAGCTCATATGGGATCATTTACAACCCGCAGTCACCTCAACCTTCTGTGGATTCACATCGTGCCGGGTCACATCGCGCTATCAACATCAATGATATACAAATTATGTTGGTTTATATCACGGTCAAATATGGAGAATCTCAAGCCAACTCCTCGAGTCACCTTGATACTTGGGGGCTACAATGATATGACTTAGCAAACGTTGCCGGTTTTCAGCGAAGTCAAGAACCCCAATACATTGGAGGGAAAGATAACCCGGTCCCGGATTCACATCGTGCTGTCAGAAGATTTCCGGATTAGAAAGTATATGACAGTTACAAAATCCCGGCTCAATAAAGAAGTTTCAGGTCATCAGAAAAGGATTCCGGTTTACAATCCAGTGCAAGGGAAATTTGTTCTCCGACAAAGCTGTGAAGCTCTCAAATCCGGTTTAAGAATTTCCGGTTCAAAAAGGAATTAACTTCTCGCAAGTTCGAGTTTAAAGGCCGTCAGAAAATTTTCGGCTGAAAATGAAGATTCCGGTTTAAAATCCGGTTCAAGGGAAAGATGTCTCCCACAAAGCTTTGAAGCTCTCAATATCCGGTTCAAGATCCCGGTTCAAGAAGAATTTATCTCTTGCAAAAAGTTAAAAAGTGCCAAAGAGGACCTGCTGCCATGATGCGCGGTTCGAACATGGGTATCCCACCTTACTGGCCTGACATATTATAGATCACTTGGGGGCTTCTGCTTCATAAAGCGGGGTCTCTGTTCTTTTACATCATGTGTGGTTACACGGAGTTGTTCTAAAGCGGCCTCCGGTTTACCCCTTGAGTTTGCTTTTTAAAAGCATTGTGTTATATCACTTGGAGGATTGGTCGTGTCTGAACCAATACCGTACCTCTTGATAGGCGAGAGCCACCAGATCACTTGGGGACTTGGTCACGTCTGAACCACTCATGCCTTTTGATCGGCCTAAGGCCATAGAATCACTTGGGGGCTTGGTCGAACCCGAACCATGACCATGCCACTTGATCGGCATAAATGCCACAGTTTCATTTGGGGACCTGGCTGACTAGAACCATAGTTACACCTAACGGGAGCTTGGTCGTGTTCGGCCATGGTAACACCATCTGATCAGCTCAAATAAACCTTTTTTGCAACGTTTTGTCATTGCACTTGATTTACACTTTTCTTTGAAGGGGGGGTTTTGCTTTTTATTGCGTTTTTTAAACCGACAAAGTTTTTTAACCAATCAATTGACGGAACACAGTTCACGTCAATTCGGAGACTATTTGCCCGGTTTGATCCTTGTTGTTAACATCCTCTTATGGAGTAACACAGTGTTTATCACAACCCGACACGATTTTATTATAAACCGGCACAATATGGAAGGAGTTATCAGTACTCAAGATTTGGGTTATCACCCTTACTACAAAAAGTTGGTAAAACCAACGATGTGATTCAATGTCACAGGTATGATATATTTCATATTTGATTATTCTTAAGTACAGCCTTGGTTATAAACCCGGGTTATATGTTGGGTATTATGACCCGTCCGGCGGTAAACCGCCAGGACACTTTAAACTTGTTGTATGCAGAAACAGATTTGTTAAACCGGCCTGGCTTTGGACAACAAGTCGCCAGTATATATTTGGATTGCGCCATTGGAATCATGCGCTTATAAATCATTGGGTTATATTATTCAAATAGCCAAACTTGGCTGAAATTTCATTATGATGTTGAATGAATAAGGTTTTCATACCGGATTATATTATCTTGAATAGCCAACATGGCTGGATTTTTATTATTAAGGTTTTCAAAGTCGCTATAGCGCAATGTCTACTCTTTTATCAAAGGATATGATTTATTCTACAATGGAAGGAATAGTCCCGAGTCGCTGCAGGCTTACAACCCGGCACTTGGGGGCTACATTATTCAAATTGAGATTACATGCAAGTCTCATGTTGCTGCAAGCATGCACCATGACACTTGGGGGCTAATGCAAAGTCATTTTTACTAGTCTTATTGAAGACCCGACTCATCATATTATAATGAGCCGGCCCTTGGGGGCTACCAATTGCTCCTGTCAACAATTCAAGGTACACAAGTTTTCGTCCATAATATTGAAGAATCCATTGCTCAGTTGGTAAAGCACAAAGCTCTTAACCTTGTGGACGTGGGTTCAAGCCCTACGATGGAAGCTACATTATAATATGTTATTTTCATTAAAGTATATATATCAAGTCCCGGTTCAGTATTATCTTACTAAGCCGGCCCTTGGGGGCCACACGTTGCTGTTCAAAGTTTACAAGATTATACTTACAAAGTCCCTGCTCATTATTGCATAATGACCCGGCCCTTGGGGGCTACACTGGTTGAAGTTTTTATGAGCATCAAGTAATTACAAGTCCCAGGTTGCTGCAAGCATGACAACCCGGCACTTGGGGGCTACATATATGGAGTATTCAGTTTTGAGATGAACAAACCGGATTTCTTCAAGGTTGAAACACTTATTGGAGCAAGTCTTAAGTTATCACTATGTTCTCCTCTTAAGACTTGGGGGCTACAGGTATTATGCATATAAAGGAGGAATATCTTCATTTTATCAGTTTTGAGCAAATCAGGAAGATCAATTACATAACCCGGTGTTGACAACAATTATTACCCGGTGCCATCAATATTTATAAACCGTCCATTTTGGTAATATTAAACCGGCAAGTTTTACATCTTCAAACCGGCTGAATATCAGATAAGTATTTTCAGACCCATATTTCTTAAACCGGCGGAGCTGAATCAAAGGAGTTATTCTTCACAATATTTCTCGGTGACAAGCCAATGTCGGCAAATTGATTATGAAGCTGGTTTGTTGACCCGGATTTCCCAGAAGGAGGAAATAACAAGGACTTAAGGATGATCAAGTACAGGTTTATAAAAATTCTTAACCCGGAGCATAACCTGTCAAATTTGTTCTTGTGTTTATTTTGCAGTATAAGTTTACCATGAATAAATCCAAGCTAAACTTGGGGGCTAATGTCGGGGATATACCCCGCGGTGTAAACCGGCTGGAAGTTAACCCGGCCAGGACTTGGCGGTTTATCTGAAGACCCCGCTGACACTTGGCGAGTCATCGGCGACCCGCCCTGACCTAGCGGTTTACAAGCAACCCACCTGGTCATTATGACTCACTGGTAATCCGGTGTGCGGGACAGACAGATGACAAGGCCCAAGACCCAGAAGGCCGGTTCACGTCTAATGGTGGGCCGGTTTAAGAGGAAGGCAGGAGGAATATTATCTTACAAGGATTTAAGACCTGGACTTGTATCCGGTTTGTATTGGAGATAGACTAGTCCTAATCCTAATAGGACTCTACATATAACCCGCCCCTCCAACATATATAAGGAGGGGCAGGGCTCCCCAAAGTGGGACAAGATTCACAAGTTCCACAAGTTAGACAAATTAGGTTTAGACAATAGCTCTCAAGATAGAGCACTCTTGTAACCGTGATCATCATCATCAATATCAATGAAGTAGGACGTAGGCTTTTACCTCCACCGTGAGGGGCCGAACCTGGGTAAAACCTCGCGTCTCTTGTCCCGCTCAACCCCTCTCAAGCTACCACATAGATGCGTTGGCCTCGCGACTAAGTCCTGACACTAAGGACATCTGCCGTGACAATTCCACGACACTATCAAAGCGTTTATTCCAACTCTGAGAGGCTTGCACCAGTCCATAAATGGATCGCTGGAGCTTGCACACTTTGTTAGCTCCCTTCGGATCGACAAAACCTTCTGGTTGCATCATATACAACTCTTTTTCCAGAAATCCATTCAGGAATGCAGTTTTGACATCCATTTGCCAAATTTCATAATCATAAATGCGGCAATTGCTAACATGATTCGGACAGACTTAAGCATCACTAGGGTGAGAAAGTCTCATTGTAGTCAATCCCTTGAACTTGTCGAAAACCTTTTGCAACAAGTCGAGCTTTATAGACAGTAACATTACCGTCAGCGTCAGTCTTCTTCTTGAAGATCCATTTGTTCTCAATGGCTTGCCGATCATCGGGCAAGTCAACCAAAGTCCACATTTTGTTCTCATACATGGATTCCATCTCAGATTTCATGGCTTCAAGCCATTTTGCGGAATCTGGGCTCACCATCGCTCCTTCATAGTTCGTAGGTTCATCATGGTCTAGTAACATGACTTCCAGAACAGGATTACCGTACCACTCTGGTGCGGATCTTACTCTGGTTGATCTACGAGGTTCAATAATAACATGATCTGAAGTTTCATGATCATCATCATTAACTTCCTCACTAATTGGTGTAGGCGTCACAGGAACCTGTTTCTGTGATGAACTACTTTCCAATAAGGGAGTAGGTATAGTAACTCATCAAGTTCTACTTTCCTCCCACTCACTTCTTTCGAGAGAAACTCCTTCTCTAGAAAGGATCCATTCTTAGCAACGAATGTCTTGCCTTCGGATCTGTGATAGAAGGTGTACCCAACAGTCTCCTTTGGGTATCCTATGAAGACACATTTCTCCGATTTGGGTTTGAGCTTATCAGGTTGAAGCTTTTTTACATAAGCATCGCAGCCCCAAACTTTAAGAAACGACAACTTTGGTTTCTTGCCAAACCACAGTTCATAAGGCGTCGTCTCAACGGATTTCGATGGTGCCCTATTTAACGTGAATGCAGCCGTCTCTAAAGCATAACCCCAAAATGATAGCGGTAAATCGGTAAGAGACATCATAGATCGCACCATATCTAGTAAAGTATGATCACGACGTTCGGACACACCATTACGCTGTGGTGTTCCGGGTGCCGTGAGTTGCAAAACTATTCCACATTGTTTCAAATGTAGACCAAACTCGTAACTCAAATATTCTCCTCCACGATCAGATCATAGAAACTTTATTTTCTTGTTACGATGATTTTCAACTTCACTCTGAAATTCTTTGAAATATTCAAATGTTTCAGACTTATGTTTCATTAAGTAGATATACCCATATCTGCTCAAATCATCTATGAAGGTGAGAAAATAACGATATCCACCACGAGCTTGAATATTCATTGGACCACATACATCTGTATGTATGATTTCCAACAAATCTGTTGCTCTCTCCATAGTTCCAGAGAACGGCGGTTTAGTCATCTTGCCCATGAGGCACGGTTCACAAGTACCAAGTGATTCATAATCAAGTGGTTCCAAAAGTCCATCAGTATGGAGTTTCTTCATGCTCTTTACACCTATATGACCTAAACGGCAGTGCCACAAATAAGTTGCACTATCATTATCAACTCTGCATCTTTTGGCTTCAACATTATGAATATGTGTATCACTACTATCGAGATTCATCAAAAAAAGACCACTCTTCAAGGGTGCATGACCATAAAAGATATTACTCATATAAATAGAACAACCATTATTCTCTGATTTAAATGAATAATCGTCTCGCATCAAACAAGATCCAGATATAATGTTCATGCTCAACGCTGGCACCAAATAACAATTATCTAGGTCTAATACTAATCCCAAAGGTAGATGTAGAAGTAGCGTGCCGACGGCGATCACACCGACTTTGGAACCTTTTCCCACGCGCATCGTCACCTCGTCCTTGGCCAGTGTTCGCTTAATCCGTAGTCCCTTTGTTCACCTTGACATCCTTCTTATCCGCCAAATATTTGGGGTAGTTCCTGTTGGAAATATGCCCTAGAGGCAATAATAAAATGGTTATTATTATATTTCCTTGTTCATGGTAATTGTCTATTGTTCATGCTATAATTGTGTTATCCGGAAATCGTAATACATGTGTGAATACATAGACCACAACATGTCCCTAGTGAGCCTCTAGTTAACTAGCTCGTTAATCAATAGATAGTCATGGTTTCCTGACTATGGACATTGGATGTCATTGATAAAAGGATCACATCATTAGGAGAATGATGTGATGGACAAGACCCAATCCTAAGCATAGCACAAGATCGTGTAGTTCGTTTGCTAGAGCTTTTCCAATGTCAACTATCATTTCCTTAGACCATGAGATCATGTAACTCCCGGATGCCATAGGAGTGCTTTGGGTGCACCAAATGTTACAACGTACCTGGGTGACTATAAAGGTATACTACAGGTATCCCCGAAAGTATCTGTTGGGTTGACACGGATCGAGACTGGGATTTGTCACTCCGTATGACGGAGAGGTATCTCTGGGCCCACTCGGTAATGCATCATCATAATGAGCTCAATGTGACCAAGTGTTTGGTCACGGGATCATGCATTATGGTACGAGTAAAGTGACTTGCCAAAAACGAGATTGAACGAGGTATTGGGATTCTGACGATCGAATCTCGGGCAAGTAACGTACCGATTGACAAGGGGAATTGAATACAGGATTGATTGAATCCTCGAAATCGTGGTTCATCTGATGAGATCATCGTGGAACATGTGGGAGCCAACATGGGTATCCAGATCCCGTTGTTGGTTATTGACCGGAGAGTCGTCTCGGTCATGTCTGCGTGTCTCCCGAACCCGTAGGGTCTACACACTTAAGGTTCGGTGACGCTAGGGTTGTAGAGATATTAGTATGCGGTAATCCGAAAGTTGTTTGGAGTCCCGGATGAGATCCCGGACGTCACGAGGAGTTCCAGAATGGTCCGTAGGTGATGATTTATATATAGGAAGTCCAGTTTCGGCCATCGGGAAAGTTTCGGGGGTAATCGGTATTGTACCGGGACCACTGGAAGGGTCCCGGGGGTCCACCGGGTGGGGCCACCTATCCCGGAGGGCCCCATGGGCTGAAGTGGGAGGGGAACCAGCCCCTAGTGGGCTGTTGCGCCCCCCATGGGCCTCCCCCTGTGCCTAGGGTTGGAAACCCTAGGGGTGGGGGCACCCCACTTGGCTTGGGGGGCAAGTCCCCCTTGGCCGCCGCCCCCCTTGGAGATCCCATCCCCTAGGGCCGGCGCCCCCCTAGGGGCCCTATATATAGTGGGGGGAGCTAGGGCAGCCGCACCCAAGTCCCTGGCTATAGCGACTAGACCTCAAACGGTCCAATCTCTGTGCTCCGGTGTCATCCCTGGATCAGTAATGCTGACACCACACAGTACTTGAAGGATTTATAACAGAGTAGCAATCACACACTTATTACATCGAGTGGCTCAAAAGGGAACTTATTACAATAAATATGGCTTAAGGCCATCTAATAATGATAACATCGGGAGGCTTGGAATATAAGTGAGTCCATCAACTCCAATGGCATCACTGAGTATAGAACCACGACCTAAAAACACCTTAATCATCGTCTAAAAAGTCTGCAACATTAACGTTGTAGCCCGAAACGGGTCAGCACCTGGAATATGCTGGCAAAATAACACATAGAGAGTAATGTAATGAAATAGGCTATTCTATATGCATATTTGGCTGGTGGAAAGCTCTATGGTTACCGTTTTGCCTAAAGCCAATTTTTCCCAACTGCAAAGGAATAAATTTATTTAACTATCATGGTGGTTGTTAAACATTGAGAATGGTTGACAGGATTCTCAATCCCAATTAAGCATCATCATTAAACAAACCCAACAAAATTAAAATTTAGAGTAACATGTTGAGATTCACATGATAATCCAGGTACTAGATACTCAAGATGTCCATAACCGGGGACACGGCTGACCATGATTAGTTTATACACTCTACAAAGGTTTGCGCACTTTTCCCCACAAGACTCGATCGCCTCCATTTGGTTTCTCGCACTACATGGTGTTTGAGAAGACGGGTGACCGAGACATAGTCTTTCAGAAGCGCTAGCATCTTACGATCGGGTAGGCCGTTACACCTACTTTCCCCTACATCTGCTAGTCTACCACTGTAAGAGTTCGCACAACTTAATCAACTATGCTAGAGCCCATAATAGCTTGTGGCTGCACACAGAAGTTTCTAGCATGAATAATCTCATGATCCCTTTGAGCCTGGGTGGTGGTCCCTAAAAAAACAGGCAATCCTGGAATACCCAGGTTCCTCAATCCACCCAGATGTGTGTTTAAGTTGCCACCTTAAATAAACCATTAATTAACAATCTCACATCTGTCATGGATACTCTCACCCAATCCACGTCTACTAGCATAGCATGGCATAATGAGCAAACGTAGAAGTAACTCCCAAAGGTTTGACAATAAACAGGTAATAGGTACTATCTCAACTATTTCCCAAACCCACAATTTAACTTTGATCCTAATCATGCAATGGGTAAGGATTGATCTAATGCAATAAAACTGGGTAGTGGGAAAGCGTGATCAAAGTGTTACTTGCCTTGCTGATGATCCGGGAAACCTAGCGATTCAAAGTAACAAGCGGCGCACTCCGGGTACTCTATCGCAAACAAACAAGCATACAATAAGTACTCACTAATGCACGGGTAAAACTCAAATAAGATATCTAACCAGAAAATTCAACTTAAGAACTCCGGTTGGCAAAAAAAATCAAAACGAACGAAGCAACGAAAGACAAACGGCAAAAGAAACAGGCTTTGTTCACTATTCTGGATCTAGGGCAATTTTTACAGTGGCAAAAACTTGTTTAAGTTGGTTAAATGGAAAAAGGGTTTCGAGACGAACCTCCAGGCACTTGAATCGCCTCATTCCGATAAACGAGCGAAAAGTTAGACTAAAAAGAAAATCGGATCAGAAATCGCAATCAGAAAAATCGCGGATTTTAATCCGAGAAAAAGAAAAATGAAGAACGTTCATTAAAACGAACGAACGGACGAACGCTCGCTATTTAAATAAACCGGAAAAACCGATCTATTTAAAAAATGAAACTAAAAAACGAACAAAACCGTCGGAAAACCGAACGGTTTTTCATGAAAGACCGGGGCGAAAAGAAAAAAAAACTACCTCCAGCGGTCCGGCGAACGGCGGCGCGGCGCGGGCGCGGCGGCGGTGGGGCGGCGTGGGCGCGGCGGCGGTGGGGCGGCGCGGGCGGCGGCGCAGCGCGGCGGCGGCAAAGGCGGCGGCGACACGGGGCTAGGGTGGCTAGGGTTTGGGGGGGTCCGGCTGGGCCTCCCCGGCTTATAAAGCCGGACGGGTCTAGTGTCCGGGTTGGACACGGCCCGTAGGTCGGTTGCGTTTTTTATAAATAGTTACGCATAGAAAAAAACAAAAGAATACTAAACGGACTCCAAAAATCCCGAAATAAATTTTCGCCGGCTTCTAAAATCAAGCCGCACAGGATGAACATTTATTTGGGGCCTAAATGCAATTTTGAAAAACGCGCATTTTTCCTAAATTCAAATAAAATAGCAAATAAAACCAAAATAAAATCTTAATTGATTTTTTTATTAAATCCTCAATATTTCTTTATTTTGGGAAAGTAATTTTATTCCCTGTCTCATATTTTTGTAATAGAAATAATTGAAGATAAAATAAATAAAATCAAAAGATCCTATTTTCAAAATTTGAGACAACTCAAATATGAAAATAACGAAACCCCCAACTCTCTCCGAGGGTCCTTGAGTTGCGTAAAATTTCTAGGATCAACCAAAATGCAATAAATATGATATGCAATGATGATCTAGTGTATGACATTCCAAATTGAAAATTTGCGATGTTACACTAGCGCCTCCCTCTCCCCTCGTAACACCTCCCTCTCTCTCGTTGGAGCTTGGCGAAGCCCTGCCGAGATCACCGCTACTTCCACCACCACGTCGTCGTGCTGCTGGATCTCAATCAACCTCTCCTTCCCCTTGCTAGATCAAGAAGGAGGAGACGTCTTCCCAACCGTACGTGTGTTCAACGTGGAGGTGCCGCCCGTTCGGCACTTGGTCATCGGTGATTTGGATCACGACGAGTACGACTCCATCAACCCCGTTCACTTAAATGCTTCCGCTCGCGGTCTACAAGGGTATGTAGATGCACTCCCCCTTCCCTCGTTGCTAGATGACTCCATAGATTGATCTTGGTGATGCATAGAAAATTTTAAAATTCTGCTACGTTCCCCAATAGTGGTATCAGAGCCAGGTTTATGCGTAGTTTCTATGCACGAGTAGAACACAAGTTGTTGTGGGCGTTGATTTTGTCAATTTACTTGCCGTTACTAGTCTTATCTGGATTCGGTGGCATCGTGGGATGAAGCGGCCGGACCAACCTTACGCTTACATGAGACTGGTTCCACCGACTGACATGCACTAGTTGCATAAGGTGGTTAGCGGGTGTTTGTCTCTCCCACTTTAGTCGGATCGGATTCGATGAAAAGGGTCCTTATGAAGGGTAAATAGAAATTGGCATATCACGTTGTGGTTTTGGCGTAGGTAAGAAACGTTCTTGCTAGAAACCTATAGCAGCCACGTAAAAAATTTGCAACAACAATTAGAGGACGTCTAACTTGTTTTTGCAGCATGTGCCATGTGATGTGATATGGCCAAAAGGATGTGATGAATGATATATGTGATGTATGAGATTTCTTGTAATAGGAATCACGACTTGCATGTCGATGAGTATGACAATCGGCAGGAGCCATAGGAGTTGTCTTAATTTATTTATGACCTATGTGTCAACATAAACGTCATGTAATTACTTTACTTTATTGCTAAACCGTTAGCCATAGTAGTAGAAGTAATAGATGACGAGACAACTTTATGAAGACACGATGATGGAGATCATGGTGTCATGCCGGTGACGATGATGATCATGGCGCCACGAAGATGGAGATCAAAAGGAGCAAATGATATTGGCCATATCATGTCACTATTTGATTGCATTTGATGTTTATCATGTTTTTTCTTCTTGTTTGCTTAGAACGATGGTAGTAAATAAGATGATCCCTCACAATAATTTCAAGAAAGTGTTCCCCCTAACTGTGCACCGTTGCGAAAGTTTGTTGTCTCGAAGCACCACGTGATGATCGGGTGTGATAGATTCTAACGTTCACATAAAACGGGTGTAAGCCAGATTTACACATGCAAAAACACTTAGGTTGACTTGACGAGCCTAGCATGTACAGACATGGCCTCGGAACACAAGAGACCGAAAGGTCGAACATGAGTCGTATGGAAGATACGATCAACATGGAGATGTTCACTGATGATGACTAGTCCATCTCATGTGATGATCAGACACGGTCTAGTTGAGTCGGATCATGTATCACTTAGATGACTAGAGGGATGTCTAATCTGAGTGGGAGTTCATTAAATAATTTGATTAGATGAACTTAATTATCATGAAGTTAGTCTAAAAACATTTGCAAAATGTCTTGTAGATCAAATGGCCAATGCTCATGTAAACCTCAACTTCAATGCGTTCCTAGAGAAAACCAAGCTGAAAGATGATGGCAGCAACTATACGGACTGGGTCCGGAACCTGAGGATCATCCTCATAGCTGCCAAGAAAGCATATGTCCTAGAAGCACCGCTAGGTCAAGCACCCATCCCAGAGAACCAAGATGTTATGAACGCTTGGCAGTCACGTGCTGATGATTACTCCCTTGTTCGGTGCGGCATGCTTTACAGCTTAGAACCAGGGCTCCAAAAGCGTTTTGAGCAACACGGAGCATATGAGATGTTCGAAGAGCTGAAAATGGTTTTCCAAGCTCATGCCCGGGTTGAGAGATATGAAGTCTCCGACAAGTTCTACAGTTGTAAGATGGAGGAAAATAGTTCTGTCAGTGAGCACATACTCAAAATGTTTGGGTTGCACAACCGCTTGTCCCAGCTGGACATTAACCTCCTGGACGAGGCGGTCATTGACAGAATCCTCCAGTCGCTCCCACCTAGCTACAAGAGCTTTGTGATGAACTACAATATGCAGGGGATGGTGAAAACTATTCCTGAAATATTTTCAATGCTGAAATCAGCGGCGGTGGAAATAAAAAAGGAACATCAAGTGTTGATGGTCAATAAAACCACTAGTTTCAAGAAATGTAAGGGTAAGAAGAACTTCAAGAAGGACGACAAGGGAGTTGCCGCGGCCGGTAAACCAGTTGCTAGGAAGAAGTCAAAGAATGGACCCAAACCTGAGACTGAGTGCTTTTATTGCAAGGGAAAGGGACACTGAAAGCGGAACTGCCCCAAATACTTAGCAGACAAGAAGGCCAGCAACACTAAAGGTATATGTGATATACATGTAATTGATGTGTACCTTACCAGTACTCGTAGTAGCTCCTGGGTATTTGATACCGGTGCGGTTGCTCATATTTTTAACTCAAAACAGGAGATGCGGAATAAGCAGAGACTGGCGAAGGACGAGGTGACGATGCACGTCGGGAATGGTTCCAAGGTCGATGTGATCGCCGTCGGCACGCTACCTCTACATTTACCTACGGGATTAGTTTTAAACCTCAATAATTGTTATTTAGTGCCAGCTTTGAGTATGAACATTGTATCTGGATCTCGTTTAATACAAGATGGCTACTCATTTAAATCCGAGAATAATGGTTGTTCTATTTATATGAGAGATATGTTTTATGGTCATGCCTCGCTGGTCAATGGTTTATTCTTAATGAATCTCGAACGTGATGTTACACATATTCATAGTGTGAATACCAAAAGATGTAAGATTGATAATGATAGTCCCACATATCTCTGGCACTGCCGCCTTGGTCACATCGGTGTCAAATGCATGAAGAAGCTCCATATATATGGACTTTTGGAGTCTCTTGATTTTGAATCATTTGACACATGCGAACCATGCCTCATGGGTAAAATGACCAAGACTCCGTTCTCCGGAACAATGGAGCGAGCAACCAACTTATTGGAAATTATACATACTGATGTGTGTGGACCAATGAGCATTGAGGCTCGCGGTGGCTATCGTTATGTTCTCACTCTCACTGATGACTTAAGTAGATATGGGTATGTCTATTTGATGAAACACAAGTCTGAGACCTTTGAAAAGTTCAAGGAATTTCAGAATGAGGTAGAGAATCAATGTGACCGAAAGATAAAATTCTTACGATCAGATCATGGGGGAGAATATTTAAGTCACGGATTTGGTACGCACTTAAGGAAATGTGGAATCGTTTCACAACTCACGCCGCTTGGAACACCTCAGCGTAACGGTGTGTCCGAATGTCGTAATCGCACTCTATTGGATATGGTACGATCTACGATGCCACTCACTGATTTACCGCTATCATTTTGGGGATACGCTCTAGAGACAGCTACATTCACTTTAAATAGGGCACCGTCTAAATCCGTTGAGACGACACCGTATGAATTATGGTTTGGGAAGAAACCTAAGCTGTCGTTTCTAAAAGTTTGGGGATGTGATGCTTAGGTCAAGAAACTTCAACCTGAAAAGCTCGAACCCAAGTCGGAAAAATGCGTCTTCATAGGATACCCTAAGGAAACCATTGGGTATACCTTCTACCTCAGATCTGAAGGCAAGATCTTTGTTGCCAAGAACGGGTCCTTTCTGGAGAAAGAGTTTCTCTCGAGAGAAGTAAGTGGGAGGAAAGTAGAACTCGATGAAGTACTGCCTCTTGAACCGGAAAGTAGCGCAGCTCAGGAAGATGTTCCTGTGGTGCCTGCACCGACTAGAGAGGAAGTTAATGATGATGATCAAGGTACTTCGGATCAAGTTGCTACTGAACTTCGAAGGTCCACAAGGACACGTTCCACACCAGAATGGTATGGCAACCCTATCCTGGAAATCATGTTGTTAGACAATGGTGAACCTTCGAGCTTTGAAGAAGCAATGGCGGACCCAGATTCCAACAAATGGCTTGAAGCCATGCAATCCGAGATAGGATCCATGTATGAAAACAAAGTATGGACTTTGACAGACTTGCCCGATGATCGGCGAGCGATAGAGAATAAATGGATCTTTAAGAAGAAGACGGATGAGGATGGTAATATTACCATCTATAAGGCTCGACTTGTCGCTAAGGGTTATCGACAAGTTCACGGGGCTGACTACGATGAGACCTTCTCACCCGTAGCGAAGTTGAAGTCTGTCCTAATCATGTTAGCAATTGCCGCATACTATGATTATGAGATATGGCAAATGGACGTCAAAACGGCATTCCTTAACGGCTTTATTAAGGAAGAATTGTATATGATGCAGCCGGAAGGTTTTGTCGATCCTAAGAATGCTAACAAGGTTTGCAAGCTCCAGCGCTCCATCTATGGGCTGGTGAAAGCATCTCGGAGTTGGAACATTCGCTTTAATAAAATGATCAAAGCGTTTGGGTTTATGAAGACTTATGGAGAAGCCTGCGTTTACAAGACATATGGTGAAAGTGAGTGGCAGCTCTGTAGCATTTCTCATATTATATGTGGATGACATACTTTTGATGGGAAATGATATAGAACTTTTGGACAGTATTGAGGCCTACTTGAATAAGTATTTTTCAATGAAGGACCTTGGAGAAGATGCTTACATATTAGGCATCAAGATCTATAGAGATAGATCGAGACGCCTCATAGGTCTTCCACAAAGCACATACCTTGATAAGATATTGAAGAAGTTCAATATGGATTAGTCCAAGAAGGGGTTCTTGCCTGTGTTGCAAGGTGTGAAATTGAGCTCAGCTCAATGTCCGGCCACGGTAGAAGATAGAGAAAAGATGAGTGTCGTCCCCTATGCCTCAGCCATAGGGTCTATCATGTATGCCATGCTGTGTACCAGACCTGATGTAAACCTTGTCATGAGTTTGGTAGGAAGGTACCAAAGTAATCCCGGCACGGAACACTGGACAGCGGTCAAGAATATCCTGTAGTACCTGAAAAGGACTAAGGATATGTTTCTCGTATATGGAGGTGACGAGGAGCTCGTCATAAAGGGTTACGTCGATGCTAGCTTTGACACAGATCTGGATGACTCTAAGTCACAAACCGGATACGTGTATATTTTGAATGGTGGGGCAGTAAGCTGGTGCAGTTGCAAGCAAAGCGTCGTGGCGGGATCTACATGTGAAGCGGAGTACATGGCAGCCTCGGAGGCAGCGCATGAAGCAATCTGGATGAAGGAGTTCATCACCGACCTAGGAGTCATACCCAATGCGTCGGGGCCGATCACTCTCTTCTGTGATGACACTGGAGCTATTGCCCTTGCCAAGGAGCCCAGGTTTCACAAGAAGACCAGGCACATCAAGCGTCGCTTCAACTCCATTCGTGAAAATGTTCAAGATGGAGACATAGATATTTGCAAAGTACATACAGATCTTAATGTCGCAGATCTGTTGACTAAACCTCTTCCATGAGCAAAACATGATCAACACCAGAACTCTATGGGTGTTCGATTCATCACAATGTAACTAGATTATTGACTCTAGCGCAAGTGGGAGACTGTTGGAAATATGCCCTAGAGGAAATAATAAAATGGTTATTATTATATTTCCTTGTTCATGGTAATTGTCTATTGTTCATGCTATAATTGTGTTATCCGGAAATCGTAATACATGTGTGAATACATAGACCACAACATGTCCCTAGTGAGCCTCTAGTTAACTAGCTCGTTGATCAATAGATAGTCATGATTTCTTGACTATGGACATTGGATGTCATTGATAACAGGATCACATCATTAGGAGAATGATGTGATGGACAAGACTCAATCCTAAGCATAGCACAAGATCGTGTAGTTCGTTTGCTAGAGCTTTTCCAATGTCACGTATCATTTCCTTAGACCATGAGATTGTGTAACTCTCGGATGCCGTAGGAGTGCTTTGGGTGTACCAAACGTCACAACGTAACTGGGTGACTATAAAGGTATACTACAGGTATCCCCGAAAGTATCTGTTGGGTTGACACGGATCGAGACTGGGATTTGTCACTCCGTATGACAGAGAGGTATCTCTAGGCCCACTCGGTAATGCATAATCATAATGAGCTCAATGTGACCAAGTGTTTGGTCACGGGATCATGCATTACGGTACGAGTAAAGTGACTTGCCGGTAACGAGATTGAACGAGGTATTGGGATACCGACGATCGAATCTCGGGCAAGTAACGTACCGATTGACAAAGGGAATTGAATACAGGATTGATTGAATCCTCGACATCGTGGTTCATCCGATGAGATCATCGTGGAACATGTGGGAGCCAACATGGGTATCCAGATCCCGCTGTTGGTTATTGACCGGAGAGTCATCTCGGTCATGTCTGCGTGTCTCCCGAACCCGTAGGGTCTATACACTTAAGGTTCGGTGACGCTAGGGTTGTAGAGATATTAGTATGCGGTAATCCGAAAGTTGTTTGGAGTCCCGGATGAGATCCCGGACATCACGAGGAGTTCCGGAATGGTCCGGAGGTGAAGATTTATATATAGGGAGTCCAGTTTCGGCCATCGGGAAAGTTTCAGGGGTAATCAGTATTGTACCGGGACCACGGGAAGGGTCCCGGGGGTCCACCGGGTGGGGCCACCTATCCCGGAGAGACCCATGGGCTGAAGTGGGAGGGGAACTAGCCCCTGGTGGGCTGGTGCGCCCCCCATGGGCCTCCCCCTACGCCTAGGATTGGAAACCCTAGGGTTGGGGGGCGCCCCACTTGGCTTGGGGGGCAAGTCCCCCTTGGCCGGCGCCCCCCTTGGAGATCCCATCTCCTAGGGCCGACGCCCCCCCTAGGGGCCCTATATATAGTGGGGGGAGGGAGGGCAGCCACAACCAAGTCCCTGGCGCCTCCCTCTCCCCTCGTAACACCTCTCTCTCTCTCGTTGGAGCTTGGCGAAGCCCTGCCGAGATCACCGCTACTTCCACCACCACGCCGTCGTGCTGCTGGATCTCAATCAACCTCTCCTTCCCCTTGCTGGACCAAGAAGGAGGAGACGTCTTCCCAACCATACGTGTGTTGAACGTGGAGGTGCCGTCCGTGCGGCACTTGGTAATCGGTGATTTGGATCACGACGAGTACGACTCCATCAACCCCGTTCACTTGAACGCTTCCGCTCGCGATCTACAAGGGTATGTAGATGCACTCCCCTTTCCCTCGTTGCTAGATGACTCCATAGATTGATCTTGGTGATGCATAGAAAATTTTAAAATTGTGCTACGTTCCGCAACAGTTCCGCTTTGCAGTAGAAGCACTCAGTCTCAGGTTTAGGTCCAGACTTGGGTTTGTTCTCTTGAGCAGCAACTTGCTTGCTGTTCTTCTTGAAATTCCCCTTCTTCTTCCCTTTGCCATTTTTCTTGAAGCTGGTGGTCTTATTGACCATAAACACTTGATGCTCCTTCTTGATTTCTACCTCCCCAGCCTTTAGCATTGCGAAGAGCTCGGGAATCGTCTTATCCATCCCTTGCATATTATAGTTCATCACGAAGCTTTGTAGCTTGGTGGCAGTGATTGAAGAATTATGTCAATGACGCTATCATCCGGAAGATTAACTCCCAGTTGAATCAAGTGATTGCAGTACCCAGACATCTTGAGTATATGCTCACTGACAGAACTATTCTCCTCCATCTTGCAATTGTAGAACTTATTGGAGACTTCATATCTCTCAATCCGGGCATTCTTTTGAAATATTAACTTCAATTCCTGGAACATCTCATATGCTCCATGACGTTCAAAACGTTGTTCAAGTCCCGGTTCTAAGCCTTAAAGCATGGCACACTGAACTATCGAGTAGTCATCAACACGTGACTGCCAGGCATTCATAATGTCTGCAGTTGCTGGCACAGGTGGTACACCTAGCGGTGCTTCCAGGATGTAACTTTTCTGTGCAGCAATGAGGATAATCCTCAAGTTATGGACCCAGTCCGTGTAATTGCTACCATCATCTTTCAACTTTGGTTTCTCAAGGAACGCATTAAAATTCAACAGAACAAGAACACGGGCCATCTATCTACAATTAACATAGACAAGCAAGATACTATCAGGTACTAAGTTCATGATAAATTTAAGTTCAATTAATCATATTACTTAAGAACTCCCACTTAGATAGACATACCTCTAATCCTCTAAGTGATCACGTGATCCAAATCAACTAAACCATAACCGATCATCACATGAAATGGAGTAGCTTTCAATGGTGAACATCACTATGTTGATCATATCTACTATATGATTCACGCTAGACCTTTCGGTCTCAGTGTTTCGAGGCCAAATCTGCATATGCTAGAATCGTCAAGTTTAACCTCAGTATTCTGCGTGTGCAAAACTGGCTTGCACCCGTTGTAGATGGACGTAGAGCTTATCACACCCGATCATCACGTGGTGTCTGGGCATGACGAACTTTGGCAACGGTGCATACTCAGGGAGAACACTTTTATCTTGAAATTTAGTGAGAGATCATCTTATAATGCTACCGTCAATCAAAGCAAGATAAGATGCATAAAAGATAAACATCACATGCAATCAATATAAGTGATATGATATGGTCATCATCATCTCGTGCTTGTGATCTCCATCTCCGAAGCACCGTCATGATCACCATCGTCACCGGCGTGACACCTTGATCTCCATCGTAGCATCATTGTCGTCTCGCCAATCTTATGTGTAACGCCCTCGATGCGGCTATATCTCCCACGTGTCGAAGCACGACTTAGAGACATAACCGCATTGAAAGCAATGTCGCAAGTGAGGTAATCTTCACACAAACCCATGTAATACATAAGGGAAAAGAGATACATAGTTGGCTTACAATCGCCACTTCACACAATACATGAATAAAACATTACATCATCCAGATACAAACAAGGTCCAACTACGGAACCAAAATAAAAGAAGAACCCCAAATGCGACACGGTCCCCGATCGACCCCAACTGGGCTCCACTACTGATCAACTAGAACGAAACAACACAAAGGACAAGATCTTCATCGAGCTCCTCCTTGAGCTTGGTTGCGTCAACTGCACGGACTCATCGGCACCTGTAAGCTGGTTTTGGAAGTATCTGTGAGCCATGGGGACTCAGCAATCTCGCACCCTCGCGATCAAGACAATTTAAGCTTATGTGTAAGGTAAAGGTATGAGATGGAGCTGCAGCAAGCGACTAGCATATATGGTGGCTAACATACGCAAAAGAGAGCGAGAAGAGAAGGCAAAGCACGGTCGAGAAACTATGATCAAGAAGTGATCCTAGAACAACCTACGTCAAGCATAACTCCAACACCGTGTTCACTTCCCGGACTCCGTCGAGAAGAGACCATCACGGTTACACACGCGGTTGATGCATTTTAATTAAGGTCAACTTCAGGTTTTCTACAACCGGACGTTAACAAATTCCCATCTGCCCATAACCGCGGGCACGGCTTTCGAAAGTTCAAATCCCTGCAGGGGTGTCCCAACTTAGCCCATCACAAGCTCTCACGGTCAACGAAGGAATAGACCTCCTCCCGAGACATTCCGATCAGACTCGGTATCCCGGTTCTACAAGACATTTCGACAGGGTAAAACTAAACCAGCAACACCGCCCGAATGTCCCGACAAATCCTGATAGGAGCTGCACATATCTCTTTCTTAGGGCACACTCAGATGAGCCAGACGTCGGGTAGGCCAGCCCAGAGTTGCCCCTGGTAGCCCCGGACATCGCTCAGTTGGACCAACACTCGGAGGAGCACTGGCCTGGGGGGGTTAAAATAATGATGACCCTCAGGAGCGCGACTCCCAAGGAAAATAAAAGGCTAGGTGGCAAATGGTAAAACCAATGTTGGGCATTGCTGGAAGAGCATTACTTAAGGCGAACTGTCAAGGGGTTCCCATAATAACCCAACCGCGTAAGGAACGCAAAATCCAGGAACATAACACCGATATGACGGAAACTAGGGCGGCAAGAGTGGAACAAAACACCAAGCATAAGGCCGAGCCTTCCACCATTTACCAAGTATATAGACGCATTTATTAAATAAGATATATTGTGATATCCCAACAAGTAAACATGTTCCAACAAGGAACAACATCTCCATGTTCCAACAAGGAACAAACTTCAAACTTCACCTGCAACTAACAACGCTATAAAAGGGGCTGAGCAAAGCTGTAACATAGCCAATCAACGGTTTGCTAGGACATGGTGGGTTAGAGGTTTGACATGGCAATTTGGGAGGCTTTAAAGTAAGTGGTAGGCATCGTAGCATAGGCATAACAAAAGAGCGAGCATCTAGCAAAGCAAAGATAGTAGTGATTTCGAGGGTATGATCATCTTGCCTGAAATCCCGCAAGGAAGAAGAACAAGTCCATGAAGAAGACAAATGGGCGTAGTCAAACGGGTCCTCACAAACGCGACGTCATCGGAACCAACCCGAAGAAGCAACACCGGAAAGGAGCAAACAACATAGTAAACAACCAACACATCAACATGGCATGATGCACAATCAAGTATGATGCATGTCCGGTTTAATGAAGCATGGCATGGGAAAGTGCACAAACAATCCTACAAATTAAGTGGAGCACAATATGCAACGGAGTTGCATATTGAAGAAAACACCACATGACTTATTTAGTTCTCTCTCGTTTAGGTAGCCAACAAGATCAAATGTTGTTAGCATGGCAAGAGGGTGAAGCAAAGTAAAACTACCTATCTAGTCAAGTTTAAATGAGGCCGGAAGCAACGAACAACAATTCCGGTAAATCCCCATAGCATATTTTAGATTTGGTGCGGTTCTGCCCTAAATGCAATTTTAGAGTTGTTAAACATGCAAAACAAGTAGACCATGTTAAACTAGGCAAAGTTCCACCACATTTGCATATAAAGTTTATTAGAAACCGAGCTACAGTTATTTAGTTATGAAATAAATCATTTTTACATGGCATAGGAGCAAATTAAACCAAACAGCATTTTAAACATTTTAAACGTGGATGAAAATGACATATTATGAAACTAGACAAAATTCTAAGCAACTTTCATATATAAGTTATTTACATGTGATGCACGGTTTAGAAGTTATTAAATGCATGATCCCAAAGGGGTTTTCTATAAAACTACAAAACCTGGGATAATAGACAAATTCGCAGCGGGGAAAAACACTACATGGGCTCAAACTGAGCAGAGGTCCAACAGAACAGAAAAAAAGGAGGCGCTGGTGGTGGCCTCACCGTGGGCCTTGGCCCGGAACTGATGAGAGGCCAAGCAGGCCGGCTGGATCAAAGGAGGCCGGGCCTCGCGATCTGGAATGGGAGGAGGCTGGGCCAGTCAACGCGCGTTGCAGCCCAGGCACACGACGAGGAAGCGCTCGTCCTCCGCTCGAACGAGGACGGGGCAGAAACAGCGCAGGGACATGGCGACGGCTGGGCTCCGGCGACAACGAGGCAAAGCAGCGGCGAGGCGAGGCGGGGACTGGCCGGATCCGGCGGTGTTCGGGACTTGGGCTATGACGACGAGGCCGACGGCGGGCACCAGTGGCGGTGCCTTGCTGTGAGGGGGGAGAGAGAGCTGGTGAGGAGAAGGAGCAGAGAGGAATCGAGGGCCGGGCAGCGGCATTGATGACCTGGGGCGGCGGCGGTCGACGACTCCGATGACGGCCGCAGGCAGGCAAATTCGCCGGCGCGGCGGGGAAGAGCAGCGCTCCGGCTCCCTCCCGATCTAGGTGGGATCGAGGAGGAACAGCCTTGGCGGCTGCGAGCGAAGGGGCTCTAGCCCGGGCGGGCCTCGGTTGGGCCAGGCGGGCCGTGGGGCTAGTGGAGGCGCTGGGCGCAACGTGGCAGCGCCTGATTGGCTGCGCGCATCGCCGGCGGTGGGCTGGCTGATGAGGGCGCGACAAGTGGCGGCGGTGGAGAGGGTGGCTGCGGAAAAATGAGAAGGAGGGGCCTAGGGTTTCAAAAGTGGAAGGGTAGGGTGTCCATTTATAGGCAGGGGCTAGGAGAGGGGGTTTTAACCCGTTTCGGAGCCGTTCGATCGTAATCGGACGTTCCGGAGTGGAGGGGTTAGGTAGATGGGCTAGAAGGGCTGTGTAGAGGGCCATGGACTAAGAGGAGAGAAAAGATCTGCAGCCCGACACGGGTTTCCGGAGACCGAAAACGTCCGACAAAAAGACCGGCTATATTGCCGCTATAGTTATCCGTTGGGGCATCAAACGGACTCCGAATGCGATGAAACTTGGCAGGCGGCCTACCTACACTATAATAAGACCACACGTCAACTCTCATCCCATTCCGAGAACATTTTCCGGCCACTTATAAAATACTATTTCGGACATGCCGCGGGCGCATGCAAGTGTGTTTGGGCTCAGAACGGACAACAGAGGGAACTGGGGGAACCCGAACAGATACAGGTTTTGAAAACATGATGATGCGATGCACATGATGACATGATGAAATGCAACACGCAAGCAAATGACCTGGCAACAGCAGTGAATAACTGGAAGACACCTGGCACATCGGTCTCGGGGCGTTACAACACTCCACCACTACGAGAGGATCTCGTCCCGAGATCTAGGATGGCACCGGAGGAACAACGGAAGAGAAAGAGAAGAGGTAAAACTAAGTTGCTTCTTTGACCAATGAGTGAAACCAAAGAACCTTGAAGAGGTTAAGCCATTTCTAGAAAAAGAATACGACGGAGATGAACGAAGTTGAAAACATTCCATTAGAAAAGAGGAACAACGAACCTTGCGACAGCCTTGAGGTTGAAGGGAAGATATATATTGAAAACACTCCTGTTAAAGAAGGGGATCAAGGAAGACCAAATTCGGGAAGCACTCCGGTTGAAAAGAAAAAAATTGAATAAGAACATGGTAAGATGAGAAGATACTTGATGACATTACAAAACACTGCCTCCGGAACAAAGGGAAACAATATCTTGAGAGAGCACGGTTATAACAAATGCTAGAATGGAGTTGTTGAAAAACCAGCAATGAAAAGAATAAGTTTGATATGGTCTTATGGAATACATCTCGAATTATGAGGTGACAAACTGCCACTCACGGTAAAAGAATTGTATTGATAAGAACAAGGAGACGAGAAAGTATATCGCACCGGAAAGGATAAATGAAGAAATTGGATCATTGATAAACACCATGAGAGCGACAATCCTTAAAGGAAAGCTTTAGGTGAAATATAACCCAAGATATCTCCAATGACGAGATTGATGGATTTAAAATATCCCAATCTTGACAACATGTGAATCATGAAAACATGAACTCAAATTATCAAGAATGACATAATACCACCTCCAATGATACGGTAGACAGAAATGCACTCCGGATTACAATATGAAGAAAGCTTGAGCGTCTTGGAAAAGAATCTCGATGAACACTTCAAGAATGAATTAAATCATAGACGAACCATCATGTAGCCTCCATAAAGAACTCCGGTAATAAAAGAATGATCAAACAAAATGAAGGATGAAAAGAATAAGGTTGAAGCCTTGCAATGATTAGATGGATCTCCGTGGTGATATAATTGCGAGAGGTAGGAACTCCGGGAAAATAGAAGATGAAACAATTGAGATCAAGAATTTTGTGAGCCTCCGGAATAAGGAATTAATCACCTGGATGAAACAAGAATAAGAATTACATTATGCTTATCCTTCACCAATTAAATTGATGACAATCAATGGAATTGGCATACTACTTATTCTCGTAGAAAGGATAAGCGAGATATAGTGCAAACTTGAGAAAGTCTTCAACGATCCACCGGTAGAATTGAAAACAACGAATAATTGATAAGAAAACGAATGACAAGAGCTCTTGCACGAACCACCGTTAGGATTGACAACGAATAAAAAGATATGATAGCAAGGAAGAAAAATCCTGAGTAACCACCGTAAGAATTGGAAAAGAACGAAGTAAAGGGGTGAATCACCAGGAAGAATTAGCAAATGAACGAAGAAGCTTGAGGAGATTTAGATACATCAGAAGAAGAGATCAAGAATTGATTAGAGGATATGCTTGAATGATGCACCCGTAAAATTGGAGAACGGGAGCTGAAAGTGGAGAATGAACAAGTCTTCTGAAATGACGGGCTCCAGATAATCGAACTGAAAATACCCTTGAATATCTCCTGACGGGTGAAAAGGATTCTCACAATCGAAAATAATTATGAGAGGATGGCAACAAGCTAACACCATGAATAATTTAGACACTCCGGGGGAATCAAAAGCGAAGAGGTTGAGCCAACTATGAAAAGAATTTGAAAGATCTTGGAGAAATACATTTGACTGATGATACTCATTCTTACGTCAAACTTCAAAAAGAAATTTGAGGATAGCTCCGGGAAAATAAGAAGAGTCAGGTAAGATCCTGGGAAAAGACCTGTGGATTAGGTCCCACTCAAAAGAAACACCGTTGAGATGATTTAAAGAGAGAGATTGCACCGGTTGAAATTAAGAGACTTGAATGAGATAACATCCTCGAAAGAGCTTGAACGAATGTAGAGTGGAAACACAAATCTTCGAGATATCTTGAACACTCCGGAACAATAAATAGCGAGAAGTGGAATGATAAAGAGGTGCACCGGTAAGAAAAGGCATTGAAATGAGGAAAGGGGTAAGATCAACAAAGCTTGACTTGGTTCCACCGGAGATGAAAAGAATGGAGAATGATGAACTTGAGGTTCCGTTAGTATATTCTTGAGAATCACCGGATAAGAACATTGAAGGAAAATGATGGAGAGACTTCACATCAATAAGATGGATACTCGATTAAGAAATCTGAGTCCTTGAAGAAAACAAGGGAGGGAGGGCGGGAAAACAAAGGCAACCTGGAATGGATGAAACAAACACCGTTGAGAAAGCTGAGATTGAATCTTGCGGATATTGAAAATGAACGGACCCGCTTGAAGAGAAACACACCGGTTGAAAAGGATTGACATGACAATGTCGATTATCATGAAGGATTAGTACTCCCGTAGGAATACGAGAACACCACTTATAAAAGGTATGGAATCAACATTTGACTTCGAAGCAACTCGAATACCACAACTCAAAACAAAACAAAGGATTGGCTTGCGAAATAAGCCGGAACAAACATATGATAGAGATTTCGTCCGAAGTTTTCGTGGTGGGGCCTACACAGGCTCGATCGTACAGCACCATCATGTACAAGGCAGTGCACATGACATACGAAGCATCCCCGAGTCGGCATAGCCAAGGACTCTTTAAGACACAACGAGACCACTGTAAAACCAACCGTGAATAGGCGGACCACTAGACATCGAACCCCAATTTCAAATCATCCATCTGTCGGAAAGAAATCCTAGTAGCTACTTGAATTCCCACTTATAAACTCCTGAAATTTTCCGGTTATGCAATCAGGTGTTGGGGATACAGGGGAAGCATAATATCTTACCCAAACTAGCAAATCCTACATCCGGCTGTATCCATCCTTCAACACATAACCAAGAGACCTTCGGAAATCATCTACCTCAACCTTCGAAAAGCATCCGTTATACAAGTTATGGCAATACTCCCGAACTCCCGCCCCAGTACTGGGGCGTCGAGGTTATCTCACCAACGAACTGCATAAAAGAGATTTTCGATGTCGGCGTACTAAACTCAGGTATTCCAGAACTGCAACGATAAAATTGTGACGACAACACCTCGGAGCTCAACTCCCCGGGACACTGCCACAAAACCCCTGACAGGAGGCACCAAGAAAATGTTCTCGTCACAAAACCATCGGAACGATTCCAAGATACCCGCGTGATCCTAAAAAAAATTAGTGAAATTTGAGAAGAGAATAGTCAAAACTCTACGTCAGGAAGCCTCACCAGAGCGATGAAGGGACTGGGGAGTAAAAAGAATTCCTAAACTCTCCGATATATAATTCCTAATTGACTCAAAACATTTTTCTAAACTCAACAACGGCTGCTAAAAACGATCAAGCAGTGGGGGCTCCTAAGGTCGGGGAAGGCTCTGATTACCAACTTGTAACGCCCTCGATGCGGCTATATCTCCCACGTGTCGAAGCACGACTTAGAGGCATAACTGCATTGAAAGCAATGTCGCAAGTGAGGTAATCATCACACAAACCCATGTAATACATAAGGGAAAAGAGATACATAGTTGGCTTACAATCGCCACTTCACACAATACATGAATAAAACATTACATCATCCAGATACAAACAAGGTCCGACTACGGAACCAAAATAAAAGAAGAACCCCAAATGCGACACGGTCCCCGATCGACCCCAACTGGGCTCCACTACTGATCAACTAGAACGAAACAACACGAAGGACAAGATCTTCATCGAGCTCCTCCTTGAGCTTGGTTGCGTCGACTGCACGGACTCATCGGCACTTGCAAGATGGTTTTGGAAGTATCTGTGAGCCACGGGGACTCAGCAATCTCGCACCCTCGCGATCAAGACTATTTAAGCTTATGGGTAAGGTAAAGGTATGAGATGGAGCTGCAGCAAGCGACTAGCATATATGGTGGCTAACATACGCAAAATAGAGCGAGAAGAGAAGGAAAAGCACGGTCGAGAAACTATGATCAAGAAGTGATCCTAGAATAACCTACGTCAAGCATAACTCCAACACCGTGTTCACTTCCCGGACTCCGCCGAGAAGAGACCATCACGGTTACACACGCGGTTGATGCATTTTAATTAAGGTCAACTTCAAGTTTTCTACAACCGGACGTTAACAAATTCCCATCTGCCCATAACCGCGGGCACGGCTTTCGAAAGTTCAAATCCCTGCAGGGGTGTCCCAACTTAGCCCATCACAAGCTCTTGCGGTCAACGAAGGAATAGACCTCCTCCCGAGACATTCCGATCAGACTAGGTATCCCGGTTCTACAAGACATTTCGACAGGGTAAAACTAAACCAGCAACACCGCCCGAATGTCCCGACAAATCCCGATAGGAGCTGCACATATCTCTTTCTCAGGGCACACTCAGATGAGCGAGACGTCGGGTAGGCCAGCCCAGAGTTTCCCTTGGTAGCCCCGGACATCGCTCAGTTGGACCAACACTCGGAGGAGCACTGGCCCGGGGGGGCGGGTTAAAATAATGATGACCCTTAGGAGCGCGACTCCCAAGGAAAATAAAAGGCTAGGTGGCAAATGGTAAAACCAATGTTGGGCATTGCTGGAAGAGCTTTACTTAAGGCGAACTGTCAAGGGGTTCCCATAATAGCCCAACCACGTAAGGAACGCAAAATCCGGGAACATAACACCGATATGAAGGAAACTAGGGCGGCAAGAGTGGAACAAAATACCAGGCATAAGGCCGAGCCTTCCACCATTTACCAAGTATATAGATGCATTAATTAAATAAGATATATTGTGATATCCCAACAAGTAAACATGTTCCAACAAGGAACAACATCTCCATGTTCCAACAAGGAACAAACTTCAAACTTCACCTGCAACTAGCAACGCTATAAAAGGGGCTGAGCAAAGCGGTAACATAGCCAATCAACGGTTTTCTAGGACATGGTGGGTTAGAGGTTTGACATGGCAATTTGGGAGGCTTTAAAGCAAGTGGTAGGCATTGTAGCATAGGCATAACAAAAGAGTGAGCATCTAGCAAAGCAAAGATAGTAGTGATTTCGAGGGTATGATCATCTTGCCCGAAACCCCACAAGGAAGAAGAACGAGTCCATGAAGAAGACAAATGGGCGTAGTCAAACGGGTCCTCACAAACGCGACGTTATCGGAACCAACCCGAAGAAGCAACACCGGAAAGGAGCAAACAACATAGTAAACAACCAACACATCAACATGGCATGATGCACAATTAAGTATGATGCATGTCCGGTTTAATGAAGCATGGCATGGCAAAGTGCACAAACAATCCTACAAATTAAGTGGAGCACAATATGCAACGGAGTTGCATATTGAAGAAAACACCACATGACTTATTTAGTTCTCTCTCATTTAGGTACCCAACAAGATCAAATGTTGTTAGCATGGCAAGAGGGTGAAGCAAAGTAAAACTACCTATCTAGTCAAGTTTAAATGAGGCCAGAAACAACGAACAACAATTCCGGTAAATCCCCATAGCATATTTTAGATTTGGTGCGGTTCTGCCCTAAATGCAATTTTAGAGTTGTTAAACATGCAAAACAAGTAGACCATGTTAAACTAGGCAAAGTTCCACCACATTTGCATATAAAGTTTATTAGAAACCGAGCTACAGTTATTTAGTTATGAAATAAATCATTTTTACATGGCATAGGAGCAAATTTAACCAAACAGCATTTTAAACATTTTAAACATGGATGAAAATGACATATTATGAAACTAGACAAAATTCTAAGCAACTTTCATATATAAGTTATTTACATGTGATGCACGGTTTAGAAGTTATTAAATGCATGATCCCAAAGGGGTTTTCTATAAAACTGCAAAACCTGGGATAATAGACAAATTCGCAGCGGGGAAAAAACACTACATGGGTCGAAACTAAGCAGAGGTCCAACAAAACAGAAAAAAGGAGGCGCTGGTGGTGGCCTCACCATGGGCCTTGACCCGGAACTGATGAGAGGCCAAGCAGGCCGGCTGGATCAAAGGAGGCCGGGCCTCGCGATCTGGAACGGGAGGAGGCTGGGCCAGTCAACGCGCGCTGCAGCCCAGGCACACGACGAGGAAGCGCTCGTCCTCCGCTCAAACGAGGACGGGGCAGAAACAGCGTAGGGACATGGCGACGACTGGGCTCCGGCGACGACGAGGCAGAGCAGCGGCGAGGCGAGGCGGGGACCGGCCGGATCCGGTGGTGTTCGGGACTTGGGCTATGACGACGAGGCCGACGGCGGGCACCAGTGGCGGTGCCTTACTGCGAGAGGGGGGGAGAGAGAGCTGGTGAGGAGAAGGAGCAGAGAGGAATCGAGGGCCGGGCGGCGGCATTGATGACCTGGGGCGGCGGCGGTCGACGACTCCGATGACGGCCGCAGGCAGGCGGATTCGCCGGCGCGGCGGGGAAGAGCAGCGCTTCGGCTCCCTCCCGATCTAGGTGGGATCGAGGAGGAACAGCCTTGGCGGCTGCGAGCGAAGGGGCTCTGGCCCGGGCGGGCCTCGGTTGGGCCAGGCGGGCCGTGGGGCTGGTGGAGGCGCTGGGCGCGACGTGGCAGCGCCTGATTGGCTGCGCGCGTCGCTGGCGACGGGCTGGCTGATGGGGGCGCGACAAGTGGCGGCGGTGGAGAGGGTGGCTGAGGAAAAATGAGAAGGAGGGGCTAGGGTTTCAAAAGTGGAAGGGTAGGGTGTCCATTTATAGGCAGGGGGTTAGGAGAGGGGGTTTTAACCCGTTACGGAGCCATTCGATCGCAATCGGACGTTCCAGAGTGGAGGGGGTTAGGTAGATGGGCTAGAAGGGTTGTCTAGAGGGCCATGGACTGAGAGGAGAGAAAACATCTGCAGCCCGACACGGGTTTCCGGAGACCGAAAACGTCCGACAAAAAGACCGGCTATATTGCCGCTATAGTTATCCGTTGGGGTATCAAACGGACTCCGAATGCGATGAAATTTGGCAGGCGGCCTACCTACACTATAATAAGACCACACGTCAACTCTCATCCCATTCCGAGAACATTTTCCGGTCACTTATAAAATACTATTTCGGACATGCCGCTGGGCGCGTGCAAGTGTGTCTGGGCTTAGAACGGACAACAGAGGGAATTGGGGGAACCCGGACGGATGCAGGTTTTGAAAACATGATGATGCAATGCACATGATGGCATGATGAAATGCAACACGCAAGCAAATGACCTGGCAACAGCAGCGAATAACTGGAAGACACCTGGCACATTGGTCTCGGGGCGTTACATTATGCTTCTACGACTATCGCTACCGCTTAGTGATAAAGTAAAGAATTACAGGGCGATTGCATTGCATACAATAAAGCGACAACCATATGGCTCCTACCAGTTGCCGATAACTCCGTTACAAAACATGATCATCTCATATAATAAAATTTAGCATCATGTCTTGACCATATCACATCACAACATGCCCTGCAAAAACAAGTTAAACGTCCTCTACTTTGTTGTTGCAAGTTTTTACGTGGCTGCTACTGGGCTTAGCAAGAACCGTTCTTACCTACGCATCAAAACCACAACGATAGTTCGTCAAGTTAGTGTTCTTTTAACCTTCTCAAGGACCAGGCGTCGCCACACTCAGTTCAACTAAAGTTGGAGAAACTGACACCCGCCAGCCACCTGTGTGCAAAGCACATCGGTAGTACCAGTCTCGCGTAAGCGTGCGCGAAATGTCGGTCCGAGCTGCTTCATCCAACAATACCGCCAAACCAAAGTATGACATGCTGGTAAGCAGTATGACTTGTATCGCCCACAACTCACTTGTGTTCTACTCGTGCATATGACATCTACGCATAAAACCTGTCTCGGATGCCACTGTTGGGGAACGTAGTAATTTCAAAATTTTCCTACGCACACGCAGGATCATGGTGATGCATAGCAACGAGAGGGGACAGTGTTGTCTACGTACCCTCGTAGACCGTTCGTGGAAGTGTTATATCAACGCGGTTGATGTAGTTGTACGTCTTCATGATCTGACCGATCCAAGTACCGAAAGCATGGCACCTCTGAGTTCTGCACACGTTCGGCTCGGTGACGTCCTCGCCTTCTCGATCCAGGAAGATGGGTGAAGTAGTAGATGAGTTCCGGCAGCACGACGGCGTGGTGACGGTGTTGGTGAAGAACAATCTTCACAGGGCTTCGCCTAAGCACTACGAAAACTATGATGGAGGATAAACTAGAGGGGACGGGGTTGCTGGCACACGGCTTGGTGTTTTTTTATGTGTCTTGGGTGCTAGCCCTACCCCTCTATTTATATGTTGAGTCTTGGGGTCGAAACTTGGAGTAAAAGCCACCACAAAGTCGGTTTCACCCGAAAGGCAAGAATACTTCTCGGACTCCAGGGCCAGACGCCAAGGTTCCCGGTGTCTAGACCCAGACGCCAGGGACCCTGGCGTCTGGCCCGTGGACTCCGCAAAACTTCCTTTTCCGCTTTCCAAAAACCTTGTGGGATTTCCCCTTTGGCCCAAATAAAGTGTTCTCATACCAAAACATTTCGGGAAACATCTGGAACCCTTTCTGTGAATTCCAGAACCCTTCCGGTGACCAAACACTATTGTCCCATATATCAAACTTTATCTCCGGACCATTCCGGAGTTCCTCGTCATGTCCGTGATCTCATCCCTGACTCCGAACAACATTTGGTCACCAACAACATAACTCATAGTACTATATCGTCAATGAACGTTAAGCGTGCGGACCCTACGGGTTCGAGAACTATGTAGACATGGCCGAGACACCTCTCTGGTCAATAACCAATAGCGGGACCTGGATGCCCATATTGGCTCCTACATATTCTATGAAGATCTTTATCGGTCAAACCGCATAACAACATACGTTGTTCCCTTTGTCATCGGTATGTTACTTGCCCAAGATTCGATCGTCGGTATCTCAATACCTAGTTCAATCTCGTTACCGGCAAGTCTCTTTACTCGTTCCGTAATACATCATCCCACAACTAACTCATTAGTTGCAATGCTTGCAAGGCTTATAGTGATGTGCATTACCGAGTGGGCCCAGAGATACCTCTCCGACAATCGGAGTGACAAATCCTAATCTCGAAATACGCCAACCCAACAAGTACCTTCGGAGACACCTGTTGAGCACCTTTATAGTCACCCAGTTATGTTGTGACGTTTGGTGGCACACAAAGTGTTCCTCCGGTAAACGGGAGTTGCATAATCTCATAGTCATAGGAACATGAATAAGTCATGAAGAAAGCAATAGCAACAAACTAAACGATCAAGTGCTAAGCTAACGGAATGGGTCAAGTCAATCACATCATTCTCCTAATGATGTGATCCCTTTAATCAAATGACAACTCATGTCAATGGCTAGGAAACATAACCATCTTTGATCAACAAGCTAGTCAAGTAGAGGCATACCAGTGACACTCTGTTTGTCTATGTATTCACACAAGTATTATGTTTCCGGTTAATACAATTCTAGCATGAATAATAAACATTTATCCTGATATAAGGAAATAAATAATAACTTTATTATTGCCTCTAGGGCATATTTCCTTCAGACATGCAGCGGTCAGTTCATTGCATGCAATGGTATTACTAATTAGCAAATACTCCCTCTATTCCTAAATATTTGTCTTTCTAGAGATTTCAACAAGTGACTACGTCATAAATGAGTACATATAGAGCGAAATGAGTGAATCTACACCGTAAATATTTAGAAACGGAGGGAGTATTAACTTCTCTCGTTTTCCTCCCGGCCTTGGTCGCCGTGCACAATATTGAGTACTACTACTGACTAGTCTCTTTTTGACACTTATTTATGTTGATATGGCTTGAATGCCAATGAGGGAGAGGGTGGCGGTTCCCAAAACATTGAACGGTCAATGATGCCTCCTCATTCAATTCGCATGCAGAGGTAAGTAATTGGAGAAACAAAATGGAGCCAACACGATGTGACTGCAACGCAGTTTGGACTCTCATAAAAAGGCCACCCACCACTCTAATCCATCTACTCCTCCTAGTATCGATGCAACACTGCACACTCTAATACAAGACCAAGACCAAGTGACCAAAAGCCACAAGTACCCATGGCGTGGATGGGTGCGAGCGATAATCGGCTCTGCCAGATCATCCAAGACGCTGGCCTACAGCCCCGCACCGCACAATGTTTCCAGAAGGTGCTGTCAACCGCCAGCGTCATAGCCCTCATCGACGTTGGATTCACCTCTCGCATGTGCGAGATGATGGTCCGCACCATCCGCAAGTTCACTGCTGTCAAGAAGCGCGCGGACGACCTTACCGTGCTGCTCTAGCCCGAGCGGCCAGGCTCCTTGTTGCCTGCTACCCTCGTCGGCCTCCAAGGTGACAAGCTCTTTGAAGCAGTGGTGGCCCTGCAGCTGCCGGAGGTCGCGACAAAGAATGTTCACCTTAAGGCCACGCTCACCGCGCAGTGCGTCTCCATGCAAGAAACCGTCGACCTGCACATCCATGTCTACGAGGAAATCGTCCACTTAGGCTACTACAAGGCCAGCGAGGACAGAAAGACATTGGCCTTCTTCCAGTGGCTAGAATCTTTGGACGCCATTGTCCAGAAGCACGTTGACTTGGCCAAGAAAGCCGCTGCTACTTAGCCGCCGTTCGGTGGGCCGGGGCCCGGATTCAAGGAGGAGGACACCGTCGATGGATGCATATTTCTTCTTGCCTCCTGTAACCAGCACTGCATCGCCTCGTGGCCTTAATGTTTTATTAGTGTATGTCATTTTTATTCCAGTCGTAAATGACATCGTTGTTCAACTTCTCGAAGAGGCGAAGAGCCAAGCGCAACCCGAACGTGGGAGTTGCATACGCTCGCATGCCAGTCTTATGTGTCGGGGAGGGGCATGGTGTCGCAGTTTTGTGGCATTTCTTTTCTATTGTTGTTTGGGTCCAATAGGTGCCACCATCGGATGCAGATCTTACGATTATTGTGTCAATCTCTTATGAAATCCTTATAATCCCAAAACACTTAGGCGCAGTGGATTAACTCGACCTCGTTTCTTGTTTGCTGACATGAAGAAAGGAATCAATCGATAAGAGACGTGGGCCGCGTATGTTTTTAATGCCATGAGACTACCTAGCACGACATGCTGCAGTCAGTTCATTACATGCAATGATCGTACTATAGTAAATATTAAGTTCTCTCATTTTCCCCTCCGCCTTGGTCGCGGTGCACAATGTAGTAATGACTAGTCTCTTCTTGACCCGCATTTACATTGATACGGCTTGAATGCTAAGAAGGGAGAGGGTAGCCATTCCCGAGACATTGAATGGTCAATGATGCATCCTCAATTAGCATGCAGAGGGAATTAATTGGAGAAGCAGAATGGAGCCAGCATGATGTGAATGCAACACAGTTTGGACTCTCATAAAAAGGCGCCAGACCACTCCAATCCATCTACAAAATCGAACGCACCACTACTCACTCCAATCCAAGACCCAGGACCAAGTGACCAGAAGCCACAAGCACCTATGGAGGCGATGGACGCGAGCGACAGTCGGTTGTGCCAGATCATCCAAGATGTCGGCCCTGCTCCGTGCAGCATTTCCAGATGATGCTGGCAACCGCCGGCATCATAGCCCTCATCGATGCCGGCTTGGCCTCTCACATGGATGAGATGATGGTCCGCTCCATCCGAAAGTTCACTGTCGTCAAGAAGCGCGCAGACGACCTTGCCGTACTGCTCCAGCCTGCGCACCCGGGCTCCTCATTGCCTGCCACCCTCATCGGCCTCCAAGGTGACGAACTCTTTGAAGCACTGGTCGCCATGTAGCTACCGGAGGTCGCGACGAAGAATGTGCACCTCGAGACCGTGCTCGCCGCGCAGCGCCTCGCCATGCAAGAAACCATCGACCTGCACATCCACGTCTACAAGGCAATCGTCTACATAGGCCACTACAAGGCCAACGAGGATAGAAAGACATTGGCCTTCTTCCACTGACTAGAATCTTTGGACGCCGTTGTTCAGAAGCATGTTGTACTGGCCATAAAAGACGCTGCTAGTTTGGTGGGTCGGCGCCCTCAGTCGAGGAGGAGGAGGTCGACGATGGATGCATCTTTCTTCGTTCCTCCTGTAACTAGCACTGCATCGCCTTGTGGCCTTAAAGTTTTATTATTGTATGGCATTTTTATTGAGTCGTAAATGACATGTGTGATCCCTTGCTCTTATTTGGTGTTAATTATATGTAGTATCACTATATTCACCCTGGTGTACTACCTAGGTCCTGGTTTATTAGTCCCTTTTGTAATTTGTGCTAAATTTTGACCAAAGATTTAACTGACAAAATGTTAGTGCATGTCAACAAAAATTATATCGTTTGATTTGTATTTGAACATATTTTTCAATGATATTATTTTGGTGACATGCATGAACCTTTTGTTAGTCAAATTTATGGTCAAAATTTGGCACAACTTACAATGGGGAGCAATAAACCAGGACTAAGGTAGACTGGCCTGTCACCATCGTGTTTTGTGTCAATTGTGACTTCAGCGACCCAACCTGCATGAAGGGAGTACTGTATATATTGGAGCGACAACCAAACTTATATATATTCTAAACTGAGCATTACTACATGTCACGAGTTCAAAACGAGAAAGTGGAACAAGTACAGCATGCTTGTGCCCTTCGCGTCACACCCCCACATGGTCTGTCCAGCACGCCGCTCAAGCTAGGGAACTCTTGTTGTCTTAGCATTTTCACTGTGAGGTGGGGCCGTAGTTGAGCAAACCGACTATTAGCAAATCCCCACCCCGCCCATCGCACGTCAACTGAGTTAGAATTAGAAGAGAGAAACCAAGGAGGAGAGCTAGCTATAGCACGGATGCTCTTGTCAGATGGATCTCGTGTTGATAGAATAGGAGTACTGAGTACACGTACATCTTTTTTTGAGGGAAAAAGTACTCGTACATCTAGTACCACTAGTTGGGTGTGTGCGACCTATACCTGTCATCACTTTAGGTCTCCATTTCGAACCGCAGCTACGCTTCGTAGTACATATTTGTTCACGCATTTATCCTCCTATATGTACTTCTAGGCTATTTCCACGTGCTTCCTTTCGCTGAGATGTGGGACATAGAGCATCTGGGTCATAGTGCATGCATGACTCGGAGCATCTGCAACCATGCCGAGGTACTTTACACTTTAGGCCTCACGAATTACATGTAAACCCCTCGCAGAAGAATAAATAAATAAATGAATTACTACATGTAAAACAGATTCTTTTCATAGAAACCGGAGCACGTTCATTAAATTTTCTACATAACACATTTATAAAAAACAACCAGACCTGTAAAATCCTAAAATTCTAAATTTTGGAATGTTATATTAATTAAATTAATTTGATTGTTTGTTTGTTTGATTTATTGACTGAAAGTGAGTGAAATTTAAATCTTCTAAAAGTCAAACGAGAGGGAATAAAAGGACTTTCAGATTTTTTTTCATTTGACTCTCTATTTAATTTTAAGTTTGAATCTTGTCAAAAATTCTCTGGAAAAAAATACGAGAGGAGGAATATGACACTCCAAAAATCAGAGACAAGGTTTGACAATTTATTTGAAACTCAAATCCTATTTAATTTCGGAGATATTGCAAAAATGTTTTTTTGTATTTTATTTGGTCACGAAAATATGTTCATGTTTTAGGAATTTTAAATCTAAAATATTTGGTATACAATATGCCTATATAAAAAGTTTTTATTTTCTGTTATTTTTTTTCCTCGCTGTTTTAAAAAAACAAAAAAAATCGAATTTTCAAAATAAAAAGAGACGCGCTCAGTAGGCCAGCGAACCGGCCCAGCTAGCGCTAGCCCCAACCAGCGACCGCAGCGCCAGGCATGCCCGTGGCCAGCGCACACAGCAGCTAGGCGGCGCCCCACGTGCTTAAAAAAACGAAAAGGAGACCGAGCGCCCAACGCATATTTCCCTCGTCTGCTGCCTCCATTCGCGCGCCCGTGTCTCTCTCTCGTCGACTCTCTCTCACACGGCGCTGGACCCCACCTCTTTCCTTCTTCTTTTTCTGCAGCAAACCAAATAGAATCTGAGCTCGCGCACGCCGCCGCCGCCACATCCGATTTCTTTAGGAACCCTACCCCGAGTCCACCCCTTCCCCAAGCTTCATGTCCTATAAATAGGCATGACTCCGCTCGACCGATTCTCCTTCAAATCCCTCGCCAAAACGCATCGTATAGCACGGCCCTCGCCGTTTGGATCTCGCCGCATAAGCTGCAGCTCATCACCGGATTCCTACGCTGGTGAGCTATCCCGAGCCTCCCTCTTGTACAATCCGGCTTATTTCGATCCCTAGATTCGTTTTGACAAAGTCTGGGGATCCCTCTTCATCTATAGCAGCGGTACCAACCTTGTTGTCTTTGCCCGAGCACCCAGAGCACCGAGCTTCACCACTTCGTTCCGTCGTTGTTCGTCGTCGCTGACCATCTCCAGCTCCACCACCGAACAAGCCAAACTCCGTTGCATCCCCTAGATTCGTCCACCGCCGCCTAAGATCGCCGGAGCCACAACCCCATCGGCGCATTGCTTCCCTGCGTGCACAAACCTCGCTATAAGCTATTCATGCGCCCTTATTAGTCCTCATTGAAAAACAAATCGGTTAAGTTTTTATTTATTTAAGTAGATCGGTTTTGTTTAGATACGATTTATAGCGGTTTAGCTTGAACCGGTTCGCTGGTCTTCTATCAATAAAATGTACGCACGCGTTTCTGTTAAACTTTGGCCGAGCACCATATAGTGTTGGATCGCCCACCTATTTAGCCCAGTTACAGGCCGACAAGTAGCACTCGTCTGTTTTTCTTTTTATTGTTTTCATTTCTGTTTTAAAAACAGACAAAGTTCCAATCTTATAAATTCCACATCTCTTAGGATTTTTATTATTTTAATTTGACTCTTTTTGTTTTAGATTAAAAATTTCTTCTAATTTCTGAACGTACCAAGTTTTGCCACGTTTGAAAATTTCAATTTCAATTTGCATGAATTTGCTTCAAACATTATTTTGTGAATAACTTAAGTTTAAAAATAGGTTTTAATTAATTCTTTTTTTCACCTGGTCACTGGGACCTTTGCCTATCTAGTAGTGTTGAGTATTTTATTTTTAGTTTATTTAAATTAGGGTTTTAGGAAAAATAGTATTGTTTTGGTTCTAGTTTTTTAGTCTTCTATTTATAGTTTTAATTGTTTTTAAATTATTTCTTTTTGTCACTTTTGACAAATTTTGTTTTGTTTCCGTTATTTAATAGTAGACAATTTTATTCTTATTTTTAAAACTTATTTTCGTTGGTTTTGTAATGAAAACTTGTATAGGACATAGTTAGAGTTTTATAAAATCTTTTTATTTGTTTCTTTTTGCTACTAAAAGTTTATGAAAAATACTTTCTGTTAAATTAGTTATTTTACATTTTATTTTCTATTAATTTATTAGTTTAGTGTTATAATTGTTGTTAAGTTTTTACTTAGGACAAAACTATTTTGTGTTATGTCTTAGAGTTTTCTTTAGTAGTTTTATTGTGTAGTTTTCCTTGATTTTTATTTGGTGTCCCTTGTTGATTTGCATTTTATTTGTTGATTTTATTATGAGTGTTAGAATTGCTTGCTAGAACGATTGCTTATGTAAATGCACTGTTTGGTTATATAGATTTTCTTTGGAGAGTGATGAATAGCATTATCTGGATTATTCCGAGAGCGTTACATCTTCACCAAGTAATACCAGGCAAGTTCAGTTTGACCATTCTTTTCATACATATGTTTTTATTGCATTTAGTGTCATCTTTGCAACAATCCCTCCAGTAGTGATATTGAATCCTTGTAGTTGAGTAGTATGCATGAGGTAGGAACCCATCACCCTGTTACCAAGCCCGGGACATTATTTATTTTAATTCTACGCTATAGTAGACAGGGTTGGTTTGATTGTTTGGGAGTGGTGTGAGAATGGAGGACTTTACGTCAATGACAACAACTTCATGACGACATCAACAAGGGACTGCATCTTCAGGACCTCAAGAATTCAAGACTCAAGACAAGAATTCAATACACACTACTGGGTGAAGGATGGTTTAGATGGCCCCCCTGGAGCAACCAGTTGTCAGGATTGGATTTTCAGGATATTAATTTCCCAGAAAAAGGCCCTTGTGCTCACCAGCCCCAGGATTACTGTTAGCTGACAAGACACCAACTTGATACAGAAACTCCAAGTAAAATACAAAAGAATGTAGTACGAGACCATTCTGGCCTATGAGTACAACAAATGGTTTCTAGTGGTTGATGGCGGAAGCGGTTTGTGGTTCATCAGCGTCTATGGGACTCCATTTCCCACAGGAACAGCTGACCTGGATAACTCCTATCTTCGCGAGGCTACTATCACCACTGCGTAGGTTCCGGGGCTGTCATCGCAACGCTCGTCTCCATGCAAGAAATCTGGCCAAGACAATAGCTAGGGACAAGCCAGTGAGTACTTTGAATGTACTCGCAAACATTATGAACACAGGTATAACATATCAGTTGATAATCATGCTCTGATATATTTTATGATCACAACATCAGTCACAAAATAAGAATCCATGATGCACGCAAGCAGGTTATTCATATACAACATGAATATGCAATAAGGGAGTAGAAATAGAATGCACCGATCGGGTGTCTGAAGCGACGCCTCGAAAGGATAATAATATAAAGCATGCCTCAGTCGGGCGTCTGAGCGACGTCACATAAAGGGCTTATAAAGGAAATAAGTAGCAAACATGCCACAGTCAGGCGTCTGTGCGACACCACATAAAGGGCTTATAAAGTAAATGAATAATAAGCATGCCACAGTCTGGCGTCTCAGCGACACCACATAAAGGGCTTATAAAGTAAATGAATAATGAGCATGCCACAGTCGAGCGTCTCCGTGACACCACATAAAGGGCTTATAAAGTAAATGAATAATGAGCATGCCATAGTAAGGCGTCTCTGCGACACCACATAAAGGGCTTATATGAGAGTTGTCACAGTGAATATCCAGGAGATAGAACCGTCCCAGGGATACTCAATAATTCAAATAATGTAAATGGTTAGTCCATAATAATAGTAATCATAATCATCATAAGTCACAAGTTATGATCCATGTTCTGGTTTAGCAATTTTTTCCTCTGAAGACTGACACTTGACCCATCCCAGACTGTAGTCCTTAACCATGGACAAGGCTATTCGAATAGATATAATCTCTGCAGAGGGTGTACTATTTACCCACGAGCAACGGATTCCATTAGTCCATCGGGACTAATTTCATCTACGGTCTTTTAATTGAAAACACACCTGACCGCACACACCAGCCTAACTTACCGGTGTATGGAATCACCCACGACACCCGTTAAGCAAAACTCTAAGTGGGGAGGCTACAACCTCGACTAGCATGGGATCACAAAATTTATAACGCGCGCAAACTAGGGGAGCTACCCCCTCGGCTCCAACCGGAAACACCCATGCCCCCGTACCAGGTGACATGCCTACCGGATGCAGCCGGTATCTTCCACCATGGCCTCTCTGTACGGTGTGTGCTAGGAAGGGGTTAACAACTTACTGAACTGTACCCTACCTATGGCAGGGACAAGTGGTAGTACAAAACAAGTATGGGGGTTACTGGAACAAGACTCGATCTATGGTCGACTTAGGAGGTTAAAGCATTTCCTGCATGATTAGCATAAGAAATATATTTCACACCAATCAGATAGAATCACCACTCATCATACCTCACCATTCCTTACCGGACACAACCGTCTCGACGAAGAACTAGAGACAAGCTTGTGTCTACCCAAGACAGAGGCTTTCCCGGATTCCTTCCGGTAGGCATGAAAGGTATACGAGGGTGATTACTATCACAAACATATCAAATTCCAACAGCATGGAATCATCAATATGCTCTCATGAGTATGATCATATCATCACATAAAATAACGAATACTCCGAGTCAAGATGGTGTTGTAACCGTATCAAACAACACACAACAATATTATGACAGGGTTCAAAATGCTTGCCTTCAAGAGTATGCAAGTGGGGGTGCATTTTTTTTGAAAGTTGCCTCCCTCCCAAAATCCTATTTAAGACAAATTCAAATTAACACATAGTTTCAAAACAGTACAAAAAAGTTGTTTGATTTTTTTTAAATAAATATGAAAATAAACTAGAAAAAATTTGAGACACAACAAAAAAAGAATCAAATCAATTGAACTTATATTTAAAAAGTTATAACTAGTCAAAGTTTAGTCGAAATCTGTTTTTAATAAAAATCAGAAAAACGAAAACGGTTCGACAGCACTTACCTTTTCCCCTAGCGAAGGCGTATTTGGTGGAATGCGCTTCCACTTAAAACACGCTTCGGCAGGGCTGGGTCACTGACAGTGGGTCCATCGGGCCCACTGGTCAGGTTTGACCAGTCAACCGCGCCTCCTTCCTCCTCTTTCCGAGCGGAGGCGGGGCTCCGGCCATTGCCGCCAACGAACGACGGCTCCCCGCGGGGTTCCGAGGGCAGGGATGGATCCGCTGGTCCAGGGCGGTCTTCCTAGTGGTCGAAAGGCTGGCGGGGATGAAGGGAGTCGCTGGCGGCGAGCTCCACGGCGGACGGTGGCTTTGGAAGGATTTGGGGTCTCGAGCTACGGTGGCTCCCGATCGGGTTTGAGAGGTGGGGTGGCTTCGCAAGGTCGAGGGGAAGAGGCTGGGATCACGGGAGGGGTTTTACCGGAACGTGGCGGCGGAACGTGGCGGCCACGGATAGAGGCTGGGACCATCATCTTGGCCGGATTTTACCGGAACGTGGCGGCGGCCGAACCTGCGGGAGATGGGATAGAGGATGGCCTTTGGACAACTGGGGAGGAGGGGGGCTTCCTACTACTCGAACAAGGCTGCTAATGAGCTTAGGCGTGATCGGGAGGGCTATTTATAGCCCGGAGAGGTCGGTTCCCGCGGCCGCGGATAAGAGCACCGGCGAACCACCGTTCTGTTGCTAGCAGGGCGACGTGGAGGCGATTGGAGCTGGTTGGCGCATTCCGACGAATTCCCCACTGCTCAAGGGGCGAGCTGGCGCGCGCGTATGACTTGGGCGGCGCTGCCAAGGCCGGGGCCTGCTGCGGCCATTAGCTAGCTGCCATGGCCATTCTGGCGGCTGCGCTGCGGGGCTCCAGGAGGTGGCCAGGGGGTCTCTGCGACGAGGGAGGGGTCGGGGCGCGATGGCTGTGAGCGGGCGACTCGGGCGCAAGCACGTGCAACACGCGCGTTCTGGCCGCGCCCAGAGCACGCACGCGAGGTGCTCGGCAAAATGCCAATGCCTGCCAGGGGGCTCTAATCCACATGAGGTTTAGCAGGGTGGTGCTATAGGCTAAGTTAGAGCCATGAGACATGTTGTTTAGACAAAGCAAGCAGGTTCGAAATGCAAACTAGGTTTCATGCCAATTCTGTTCATGAACTCAAGGTGTTCGACAGAATGCTATGGTCATCTAGGCATCTCTTGGGGTGGCCAAAAACTCCAAATCAGAGTCTCTTTAGATGATAAAGAGAGTGGCAAGGTTAGTTTGACAAAAATAAAAACTCCCTAGTGCAAGTTTTTGAGAAAACCAAATCTAGACAGAAAGTAAAGGGCATTATTGCATGGACCAAAAATACTCCAATGGGTCCAATCTCCTGGACTTAAGGGTTTGGTAGAGTGGTCTATAAGCAGGAGAAATATTATGGGCACTAGAGCAAAACAAAATAGAGTTGCAGTAGAAAATACCAAACTAGATCAGAGAGCAAAAGAGGATGATTTGCTCAAAGTTTTCAAAGAACACCAATGGCTTTTTGCATAAAGTTGAATTATATACTCCTACTAACATCTCCCAACTTTGGGTGGAATTTATAAAGAAATATTTAAGTAGGTTGTAGTGCAAATTACAAACTGGACTAGATTTGAAAACTTGGGATAGGGCTAAAAATTTCCAAATGACTAAAACAGATTTTTGCATAAAAGTGATGTGGGAACATCACATGACATCCCAAAATTTTGGTGGGGATTTTAAAGAAGTATTTGAAAGGGTTGTAGTGCAAATGGAACCCTAAAACTTATGAAAAATCATTTTTAAAGAAATAAAGCTCAGGGAAAATAATTGTAGAAATAATTCCACTGATAAAAAGAAATGCTCTTGGGAAGATATACAAGTCCAACAATATTTTTGAAAGGTTTTCACTTGGGGTGAAAATTCCACAATTCAGGAGAAAAGAGTGGTTCTGAATTAAAAGAAATCTAGAAAATAAAATTTTAATTTACCATGGAAATTTTTTAATTAATAAATCATGGTTAAATTTTTGGGGTGTTACACCAGTGGATGACCCAGGATGCATGGAGAAGCGCCATGATATCTTGCGGAAAGTTTCACCCAGACTCAAAGAGATGGAAGAATACTTCATGACTGGAAGCTTAACTATGCAACCGCAAGTCATTATGGGCTCTGTCTTGGTTGACCTTAGTTGTGACTCTGGCTGGGACGGTGCTAGCAGATGTAGAACTACGGTAGGATTGGATGAGCACCGGACAGTGGTCAGAGGAACTCTTCGGAAGACCATGTTTCGATCATCATGTTCTCAAACATCATGTAGTGCAAGTACGAAAAGCGAGGGATCAAATCTTGTGGGTAAAGTGTACAAACCTCTGCAGAGGGTTTAAACCTAATCGATTAGATGTGTCCCTGATTATGGACAATTTGAGCCGCTGGACTTGGATCTATCTCGGAACTCTCAACGGCGGACTGATAATATAATTGTGGGCAACTTATGATGATTTTGGGCTATGAGAAATCAGTTGGCGGAACCATGTCATGATAGCAAACTCAATAGTACAGAATCCTAATATTCCTTCGATGTAGGGAAAATAAAACCATCTTTTATGCAAAAAAATCAGATACAAAGCCACAAAGTCATATTGCATCCAGTATAGTTTTATCATCTGTTTTTCTGACAGTGATCTTACCTGTACATTCAATGTGCCACCTCCACCGAGCCAGAACAAGCAGAAGTCCGGAGACTACCGGATGTCCGGACGCCCACGAGCCACCAGACGACCGTTACCCACCAGATGTCTGGTACCTGTCTGCGCATAGTTTCGGGCCCGAGGCCCATGTACCCCTTCACTTCGCCCCCATTTGCACTAAGACTATAAATAGACCTCCTCCTCCTCCTAGTTAGGGTCAGCGTTATGTTAGCTCATATGTGAGATAGAGTTTCGCTCATCCATCCGGATCTACTCCATTGTGAGGGACTGCCACCTCTTCGGAGAGGATCCACCTTGGATACAAGACCCTTTCACGGGAAGATCCCTCGTGGATTCAAGGCCTCCTCACGGAGAAGAACCGGTTACCCTATGTATCGTCCTTTGTTGGATTTGGATTGTGTATCTCTTTGTGTTTCGAGGATCTAGCATATGTGTGACGTAATCTTGTTGGTTTGAGTGATTCTCTCGTGTTTCCCCTCGTGATTTCTCCTCGTGTTCATCGTGGGATCCGCTCCTTACATGAAAGATCAGCCGTATAGGGTTCCACCCTACATCACAGGAGGTGTGGGTGAGTAGAGGAATAGCGATACCATGGATGCAAGGATGGTGGGGCCGTGAGGCCTGCCCGGCAGCACAGCCGACCATGGGAGGCGGGAGCAGGCAGTTCTGCTAGCACTGGTTTGGGCGGCTGGAGTAGGAAGATCAGAGATTGAAGAAGCACGATTGCCGTTAGACTGACATATAACAGTCTGACGTTGGTAGAGTCAATTGTTGACTAAGTTTCTTTTTGTGAGAAAAGTTGTGTACACATGAACTTATTAGGCAAATCTGTGGCACACAACATAGAGCCCATTTGCTATTTTTTTAATAATTTGCAGCCCATTTGCTAATTCTTAAGGAATTTATTACAGCCCATTTTCTGCCCAGGATCATGGTCAAAAAGTCTGACCTTATTTTGCATATTTCGATGGAGTCCGAACTGTTTTAATCCAGAAATGATAAACATTAATTTTTAAGAACTTACTGATTTTCCAAATAAAATATCGTTTTGTTTTTGTAAGCTAATAAGACGTGGGATAATTTAGTTGGTTTTAGCGAAAACCAGTGGTATAAAATCAGCGATGGGAGGGAAAACATCAACAAAAAAATAAGGATGTAAAGATGAAAAGGGAACTTTATGTATTTTCAATATAATAATACGTGTATATGAACTAGTAAAACTATAGGTAGAGATTAGAAAACAGAAGTAGGACATGGTGTTTCTAGAGGAAGATAGAACTGGGTTGTGTGTTTGATTTAGTAAAAAACTGCCTGCGGATGTTCTAAGACAAAATATAACTAAGCCTGGCGGGCCAGAGGCCAGTTGATACCTGCTGGATCTTTGTGCCTCGTCATCGTCATGGGCTAGGCCTGTTAAAAACAAAACCAAGCATGGGCAGTCTACAGCCTAGATGAAACTTGCTTGACCTAAAAAACGATATACCTGCTGGATCCCAGTTATCAGTCTGTACTTGCAAAATTCTCTCGTTTATTGACTACGTTGAAGACTTCATGGGTTTCATCGTGTCAGATGTAAGCACTATTTTACCATCGTGATAATTAGTGAGTGCACTTGCTTGCGTACGGCCATGGACCTACTGGTTCCGTACGGTTAGGCTCTGTATGGACAACCGTCTTGTGGTTCCATGGACGAATTTCATGCAAATCTGATGGTTTTCAGTGAAACCGGACTAAATTCATTGAATTTTACATATTTATTTTCATTATGGAATATTTTTCATATTTCAACTAATAATCACGGACTAGGCCTTTTTTTAGTCCATGGGAGGCACTTCACGATTGAGGTCGCGACACATAACTGTTCTGGAAGGCCCAAATCCATCGCTCTTCTCTTTTAACAATTTGTAGCTGGGCTTGACGTGCCACAACCCAGTTCCAACGTGTTTCATCCAACTATCAAATTGTGAAACCGGATGGATCCCCTGCGTACTTCGAACATGTAAAGTTTTTGGAGAACTGGGGACTCGAACGACAGGTGCTTATGCTACCCATCAAATAAAAACTCAGGTGCCTAAAAATTCATTTCGAAACAAATGATTCAGCTTTATATCCACATTGACCCTCTACATGATGGTTGGAAGCAAATGCCAAGTTCATACCAAAAGATCATTAACAATAATATCAACTTGCAGACGACCAGGTAGTACAAGTACCAATACCAAACTAACTTATATTCTTTTTAGTCCTGGCCCTAGTGTTGGTCTGTTAGAAAATTTTGTAGAGGACCAGCTTCCGCTCCTTCTCTTGCTCTAGGTCCCCGAGGTGGTACTGGTGCATCACCCAGTTGGTCCTCTACAGGTTGAAGTTCCTGTTGATGTGCAACACCAGAACCTTTTTGCTGCACGTCTGCCAGCCGTTGACCATCACCGGCAAGGTATTGCCAGTCTTATGCCACATCGCGTGCATGCCACACTCTGACTATATCTTGTGACGCATCCACATGTCCCTCTTGAACGACCTGGACTTGCGGGAAGAAAATGCTTGCTTATTCCACTCAGTGTGATACCTGAAGTATTGTCTAATACAGGTTTTAGTCTACGTACTTCGCAATTTCATAACATCTTTGGCATGTTGCAGTCACTTGTTTCACTTTTTATTAACTGTCAAATTGTAATTGCTTCACTAGGTCTGCATCTAAAAAGAAAAATAGACCAATAAACAAAAGAATATGTTTGTGCAAGTAGACGGCCGATCGGTGTCTCACCTGGAAGTTTCTCAGGATGGGTGTAGCATATGTCGTGCTCGGTGTCAGTGGTTGGTATGAAAAATTGATGATAGGGTGAGATCTCACACTGTCAGCACTCACTTTGGCCTCAAGGTGCTCGATCAGCTCCTGATCCATGGGATCAAACTAGATGCCAGCCAGCAGCACCGACCAATCCTTCTTGGACTTGCATCGGTTAATTCTAGTTATACGGTACTCAATGTATGATCAATTGACTGTTTTATGTGAATGATGAAAGATTTCGACAAATCAGTGGTAGTCCAAATGTGAAGTCCACAATACACGAATAAACTGGGGTCACGACTTCATTACTACATGTAGACTCTAAAGACTTGAAAACCCCGTAAAGATCAAAATCATAATACAGAGCAACGGGACGAATACTCACAGGAGCGGCCTCGCTGGTTCCTTCCTTCATCCAGCTAGCTTGAAGAGCATCCTTGTTCAGATTGATTTTTTCCGCGTCTTCCTTTTGACTACTTTCGATGAAGTATAGCAACTCCAGTAGCTCATCGCTCATCATACCAAACGGATCGAAACAGGGCGGCGGCTGGGAGGCGAAGAGACCAGGAGAGAATGTGAGAGTGATTTTGTAGAGAATGCGAGAGTGCCATTGTAGTACGAGAGGGGTGAGCCGAACACGCCACCGGGACTCTTGTGTCACCAGGCGCGTAGCGTGTTGTCACGTCAATTCAATGTGAGGACATGATGAATAATTTGACTGACGTATACTAGTACTACCACTATACTACTTACTAGTCGTATTTAGTGTCACATTTTAACCATAGGTTTAACTAACAAACTCTCAATGCATGTCACCGAAAATTATACCATTGGAAACTATGTTCAAATACGAATCAAATGATATAATTTTTTATGACATGCATTAACATTTAGTTAGTTAAATGTATGATCAAAATTTGACACAAAGTACGAAGGGGACCATTAAACCAGGAGGAAGGTAGTTGTATGAGTAGCGCAATATACGATATAGAGGACTATTACAAATTTAGAAATGGAGTAAGAAGTTACATGGCTGTGCGACAGACTTTGTAGGCTACATGAGTAATACAAAATATAATTCCCATTAGACAACACTTTCACCAACAAGTACATAATTGAAGCCTAATTGCCATGGCTTCTGCAAAACATCTCCATCATCATTATCAGTACAACCTACACAGGTGAGTTAGGATGCACTTGATCCCAGAAAGGTATCTATCCTTCAAACTAACTACAGTACATAATATCGAACAAAAGAGGTCATGCTACAGCAGCAGGATACATGGCTCAATCTAGATATCAGTACGAATCAAGTTGTGCATATTTGCTATTGGCATGAACCACATCGCCACATGTTGGGTTCGCAAAAGCAATTCATTGCATGGAAGCTTGATGCCTTTCACACACTGAAGATTATCTATCAACAAGCTATGTCGACGAATCTCTGGATATGGTGATTCTTGAAACCCATGGTACGATGTGTAAACACAGTCCCCCTGGAGAATGGAAGTTGCATAACACGGTAATCATCGACGGTGATATGATCGATGATTGGTTCGATGATCGGATAATTGAGCCCGAGGAACATGAAGTGATTGCCAAGGCTGTAAACCCACCTCCAGTTGAATATGCCTGGCCCAACAGAGCAGGGATCTTTCTCGAACATGAAGCAACCATAGCCATCATAGTCATGAACGCCCTAGGCATTGTACTGCATGTGGTTAAATGAAATGGTTTGGTCAATTTTTAACGTGCAAATGAGCATCAAATGACTGTCTTCAGTTGAACGAGCGATACACCACAACCCATTGACTCATATACTTCCAGGTCCTAGAATCATGAAGGCCAGTGCATTTGCGTCTGCTGCAACAAATCAAATTGGAGAGCAAAATGACAAAAATATACAACCATGTTTTGGAGTATGTGTGGATTAAGATTATTATAACAGTGACACATATCATAGACAGAGAATTGCAATGCCATGGTCATAACCATACCCCAAGTTAAAAAATTAAGCCAATGGCTTTCGTATTCTAGCAATATGGCATGGTTCAAACATCATGTAACAATGAGAGGAAAACATCTACGGCAGGGCCTACTCATATTCTACCATACCACTTACTACTGTTCTCATATCAACTCTATACAATAACATGCGTGGTTATAAAAATCTTGGAAATGAGAGTAACATATAGCAATCATGAGGTTATACTCATAATATATATTATAACAATTATTACATTCCAATTGTTCACATATCAACTCTAACAATAACATGTGTGGTCATAAAAATCTAGGAAATGAGAGGAAATATATCAATGATGTGGTTATAGACATACTATTTATTCTAAATTTCTAACAATCAATAGGCATTCGTATTCATAAGGTAAAGATGAGATGAGATAGAACAAATACACGACGATAGAATCCACTAGTATAGGCAGCCAATCTATGCGTCGACCGTGTAAACAATGCCATCGTGCACTATAGCATCAGAGAGAAATGAAGGATCAACAGGATTGACGATGAGCCATAACCATGTATGGCGACCAGATTCCAGATAGACTAATCCCATGTCGAACAAGTTAATGAGCTTGTAATCCATGTAGTCTTCTGATGGTGTGGGCACTTTGCAGATTACAACCCTTAGCAAACGGACGTCGCACCAAAAGCTCGACGCGTCTCGTGCGTACTAGGCAGGAGTGTCCGGCGGGCCGCTTGGCTCGATGGCGGGGGTATCCAACGATGGAAGGGTGATCTCTCGCTGGTTGTAGACATCCACGAGACACCACGGATGTAGCACACAAGATGCGATTCTATCCCAATCATGTGATGAATTCATGATTGGGGCAAAACCGCATTTCGAGCGCATAGCAAGGTGGATATCATTACAACATACCATGTACTAAATAGATGAGAATACAATATAAAGGCTTACACTCGCCACAAGCTACAACATGAATACATCAATACATAGCAATCATCATACAGAAGAGCAGGATCCGACTAAGGATGAAATCAAACAAAAAAGAAGAACGACATCCACCCTGCTAATCCCAGGCTTCTGACCTGGAACCTAACCCTTGATCGAAGAAGAAGAACTCCAAAAGCAAGCAAGCATCACTCTCACGTCAGATCATTGCATTACCTATACCTGCAACTGTTGCTGTAGTAATCAGTGAGCCATGAGGACTCAGCAATCCCATTACCATGGGTATCAAGGCTAGCAAAGCTTAATGGGAATGGAATGGATGAGTGGTGAGGTTGCAGCAACACTAAGTATCGTATGGTGGCTAACTTACGAATACAAGAGTAAGGTGAGAAGCTACGCAAACGGTCGCAAACTAGTAATGATCAAGAAGTGATCCTGAACTACTTACGAATCAAACATAACCCCACAATGTTCTCTTCTCTAACCTCACTTGAAAAGAGACGGTAACGGTTACGCACACAGTTGGCGTATTTTAATTCAAATGTGGTGTCAAGCTTTATACAACTGGATATTAAAAATTCCCATCTACCACAACCGCGGGCATGGCTCTCGAAAGTTTAAACCCTGCAAGGGTGTCCCAACTTAGCCCATGATAAGCTCTTACGATCTGCGGAGACAATCCTCCATCTCGAGACACCCCGAGTAACCTCGGAATCCCGGTGCACAAGCTCTTTGAAGAAAGGAAAACTATCCCAAGGAGATCTTCCGGTGAGTGAGATCCCTGTCCAGAGCCACACGCTCTCTATCTACGGACTCATCTGTCTATGCAAAGTGGACGATAGCCAAAAACCATCGAGTTGCCCTAAGGCGGCATCGCCGACTGCTAGGTAGGTGGACCAACACTCATGAGGAGCACTGGCCCGGGGGTTGATTAAGAGTCCTCGGGTGCTAGCCGATCGCTATGCAATTTTAGTTGTTATTAGGCAAATGGTAAAACCAATATTGGATCTCCTCAGGAAAGCTTTACTTTAGACGAAGAAACAGGGGGGCATAAACCCCGACCATGTTAGGAACGCAAAATTCAAGGAACATAATACTAGTGTCGGTGTCAAAACCGGCGGATCTCGGGTAGGGGGTCCTGAACTGTGCGTCTAAGGCGGATGGTAACAGGAGGCAGGGGACATGATGTTTTACCCAGGTTCGGGCCCTCTTGATAGAGGTAAAACCCTACGTCCTGCTTGATTGTTCTTGATGATATGAGTATTACAAGAGTAGATCCACCATGAGATCAGAGAGGCTAAACCCTAGAAGCTAGCATATGGTATGATTGTATGTTGTCCTACGGACTAAAACCCTTCGATTTATATAGACACCGGAGGGGGCTAGGGTTACACAAGGTCGGTTACAAAGGAGGAGATATCCATATCCGTATTGCCTAACTTGCCTTCCACGCCAAGTAGAGTCCCATCCGGACACGGGACGAAGTCTTCAATCTCGTATCTTCACAGTCCAACAGTCTGGCCAACGGATATAGTCCAGTTGTCCGGAGACCCCCTAATCTAGGACTCCCTCGGTAGCCCCTGAACCATGCTTCAATGACGACGAGTCCGGCGCGTAGTGTTGTCTTCGTCATTGCAAGGCGGGTTCCTCCTCCGAATACACCACGGAAGAGTTTGAATACAAGGATAGTGTCCGACCCTGCAAAATAAGTTTCACACACCACCGTAGAGAGAATAATATTTCCACAAATCTAATCTGCTGGCACGTTTTGATAGCATGACATCACGCCACGGCCCGGTCATTATTTCAACCGTTTTTCTTTAACCAACCCCGCACATAATGCGAGGCGGTTTCTTGACACGCCTTGTCAAAGAAGAGATCGTGTTCCCCTTATCACGTGATTCTCATCAATACAAACATGGGTAACCCAACCGTGCTTGTTGGTATGACTCCTAGATCTTAGGTAAGTCTCAAACGGCCATGAGGGGGACGCCTGATATTCACCCTCTTTATAAAGGGACAGGGCCTTTTCTTTTTCCCCTCCCGCGCTCAATCGAATCCTTCCCCCGCCTCGAGTTCTAACACCCAAAGCTCAGGTCAGGCGCTTCAGACCTTCAATCATGTCCGAATCCAGCCAGCAAGGCTGGTGGATGCCTTCCTCCGTCACAGAGGAGGACATCAAGAAGTTGAGGGAGCCCAGATATCTGACCGCCGAAATTTCACATAGGATGCCTGCCCGAGGGCAGGTCGTCCCTACTCCCAAACCCAACGAGAGTGTCGTGTTCGTCTCCCACTTCCTCCGAGGACTAGGCCTCTCTCTGGATCCCTTTGTTAGGGGTCTTATGTTCTATTACGGGCTATATTTTCATGATCTAGCCCCGGATTCCCTTCTTCACATCTCATCATTTATCATTGTATGTGAGGCCTTCCTCTGCATTACCCCTCACTTCGGTCTATGGCTCAAGACCTTCGATGTGAAGCCGAAGATGGTCGAGGGGCAGTACGCAGCGTGCGGAGGTGCTTTAATAAGTAAAATTGCTAACGCTCCATGGCCAAAGGGTTCCTTTCCAGAGGTGTCCGGATTGTGGCAGCGGGAGTGGTCTACACCACAGCTCCCCGAAGTGCCAAATGGGTAGCTGGCCCCGCCTTTCGCTCGGGCCCCCTACCACAACTGATGTCATGGATCAGCAGGGGGCTGAGCTGGGGTCCAGCCAAGGATGTGCCAATACTGCAGAGCCGTATCCGAGATCTCTTCGAGGGAGATTTGAGTCTGGTTATGGTAATGCAAGTTATGCTGGTTCGTCGAGTCCAGCCTTGCAAACGCCGACCCCTCCGTATGTGGGAATTCAACCCAGAAGGACCACGCGCTATTCAGCATTTCCTCGGCATGACGCACGAGAAGATGTACAAATCATTCTTCGGACCCCAAATAGAGTGTCCGGACACCATCGAGGACGTGGGCCTAAGCTGCAACCGCCCCGCTGCGCAAGTAAGTAATCCCATGGCTGAACACACTGTCCTTTTATCTATCATGAAATCATTCTGAGGAATCGCTCTTTAACCAGGACTGGATAACAAAGGCGAAGCTGATCCGGTGTTCGGCTCCCCTTCCAGAGGGGTTGGACAATCTGGTGCTGGAAGGAAGATGAAGGGGGGAATAAAGAGGGCGAAAACGGGCCTCCATCGCTATCTATTCCAATCGAGGGAATGAGCGCCTCCGCGAGGGAGGATAACCAAGGGGAAGAATCTGACATTCTTCCTCCCCGGGGGAGGAAGAGGACTACCTCTGAAGATCCGGAAGCTAAGGTTTCCAAACGGGAGAAGAAGTCTCCGCCAGAGGGTCCTGCCTCAGAGGGTATTCTGGCCGCACAACGTCCACGCGGGGATCAGCCCTCTACCGATCTGTAAGTAATCAAAAAGTACTTAATAGTGAAGATATCCTATCTTACTTCCGAAGACAATAATCGATGCTTATAAACTGTAGTCCGGATCGCAGCCCTTCTCGACAGAGTTCATCTTCGGGGGATCTTCTTCCGGAGATGATGGAGAGAGAAACGCCTCCCCCGGACTCCCCAACTCAAGAAGCGGGCGACCTTGAAGTGTCGACGCGAAGGGTATCTCCGGATCCACTAGGGCCAGAGGATAACCCTTTGGCTGCCCGGCATCCCCAGTATCCGGCTCCTGAGGGGAGCGACAACAAAGGGTCTATACAGTGTGCGGTCAGACGCGCTGAAGGATCTTCTGGGGCAAGCTGTCGTCTCGGAAGCGCGTCGTACGCTAATGGGTACGGTGATTGAAATGATTTTATCTGCTGAAAGCGGTTTGCACGAAGCTTTTATGAGTCTGCTGAAAGGCTTCGAGGTACGTGAAACAATATATGCCTTTAACAGTACCGCATACGTTAGGTATGCCCATGCAGATAGTAGCCCCTGAGACTCTGGTTGTCATCGGGAACGGCGACAAACAGAGGATCATAGTCCCAGGTAATAACCAGATTGCCTTTATGTGCAGGTGGTTGAAGCTCCGGTGGTTAGCCGGACTGATGGTTTTGCCGAACTAAGGCGGCAACTGGATGCGGCAGATGCCGACATCATGCTTGCCAACAAGCGGCTTGACGAGGCACAGGGTGAGTGGTTTTTCTGGTGATCGTCACGTAATAAGAGCAGCATGGTGCCAGTATTATTAATATGTTGTGACTGCAGATGGAGCTGCCACCATGGAGACCCTTCGGGCGGAGCTTGCCCGAGCCAAGGAGCAAGCAAGGAGTAGCAATGCGGCCGCTTTAAAGGCGGTCGAGGAGTTAAGAGCCGAACGGGCCGCGCATTGTGAGAGCATGGAAAAACTAGCCAAGATGGCTATAAAGTTAAAAGATGCTGCTGACCATTACCGGCTTCTTGAAGAAGAAGACTGGGCGAAGGCGACGGACCTAGAGAAGGCCCGGGTGGCCACCAAGGAAGCCCGCTCCAAAATTAGAGCGACGAAGGAGGAGCTGAATCAGGCTGCAGATATCGTGTCTGGGAAGCCCTTCTTGTTGCGGACTAAGTTCGGACATCCGAAATATGCTCCTCTGGACCGGCTATGGAGTTGTGCGGACGAGTACATGGATTTGGCTGCGAGTGCGGCTGACGCAGCCGAGTACTTCAAGGATCAGAAAGGTCCCAGAGTGGAAAAGCTGTTCTGGTCACAGTTTCACACGCCAGTCCGTCCGCTGCTGCTGAATGAGCGATTGACCGATTGGGCTGAGCTCCATAGGTTGTCCGGACTTGCCATGAGGTCCGTTGTGGATCACATGTGGCCGGGAGGGCCAAGGCCGAGTAGCTACTTTAGCTTAGTGCAACAATTCCTTGAAGCTGTGCCACGCATCGATGCTGTAAAGAGATCAGCGTGCATAGAAGGTGCACGGATGGCCCTTGCCCGTGTCAAAACATACTGGGCGGAGATGGAGGCCATCACTATTGCGGCACAGGGTTCGGCCATAGGCCGAGTTGCTGCCGAGCACTACTTTGAAAAAGTCCTTGAAGGCGCTCGTTCGATAGAGGCTCAGTGCTCGAAGAATATTATTTTCCAGTGACATGTAGTCCCATTGTACAAACAATGTTTTTCTGAATTAATCAAGGTTGTATTAATAATTTTGCCCAGAAGTACTATGATGCCTCCTGTGCGGCCGTGTATGTATATATGTATATAACCTGAAAGTTCGCAGTCATCGGCTTCCGCCCCCACGCATAAAACGCGGGGGTGTTTGCAAAAAATGCATATCCACACTTGATCCAACGTCTTGGTCCGTTAAGGAGGTGATAGCGTAGCGAACAAGGCAATCGGACTATATTGCTTTAACACTTTCACTTAGCCATAGGAGTTTGACAGTGGGGCTACTATATAGCCCCTGGTACTTCTGCGCTCGTCCAAATACGGTGTGCCTACATACATGACCGGGAAACGGCCCTTCGTTAATGTGAAGGAATCCTGAAGATTCCAATTAGTCATCAAGTGGTTAACTAGTCTCTCGCTATATCATGACAGTCAGTTTTCGACTTTCTCTACTGAGGTGCTCATCCGGATGAACTAGGGCACAATCGCAATAGTTCTCCCAGTGCTACCTTAGGCGATATAATGGAACGTAAGGTACCAAAACGTGAGAGCCGGGCAAACCCAACATTTGACCAAGGACATGATTCGGAGCTGATGCATATAAAGCCAAACTCGCGACGCCGAACACTCCCTAAGATGTTTGGTCTTCAAAACATATACCGGGCTAAACAATGCCCTTTATAAGAAACCCCATGTGCCTGGGTATGTGCAAAATCCTGGCGTGGCCACATGCCAATAACGCCGGCATCCTTCTCGGTTGTGGAGTATCCAGAGGATGAGGGCAACAAGAGACAGTAAAAAAGGTTTACGCAGGGCCTTAATCTAAAAAGAAACCATTAGGCGGGGCCCTGCTGCACGTCTGCGCCTGCGTCTCCGTTGTGCCGTGTCCTGGACGGGTGTAGCACGATTGTAACCTGCAAAAAGAAAGAACTTAGGTGAAAGTTGTCGTGCCGAAAAAGAAGAATGAGTTATCAGAATTCCAGAGAAGCCTAGTTGAGCTGGGCTGGCCCTGAATACACATGGAAAGCCCCTGGTATCGTGTTATGAGGGTTCAAAAACCGATCTCATGCATGTATGATGGGACACCGGACTCGTCTAACCGTGTCCGTGGTCTTGACAACCTGCCATTTTTTTTGGTTGGTGAGGCCGTCTAGTGTGGGGCTGTTAAAGCCGCCGCGTCCTCATTCGTACATGAAGAACGGTTGGTATGTCCGCTAACTATAATTACGCCTCATGGACCAGGCATCTTGAGCTTGAGAAAAGCATAATGCGGTATTGCGTTAAAACGAGTGAAAATCACTTCAGAATGGAGCGATGTGAAAAGATAACGTTTCACTTCGGAAGTTATCGGGAGAACCGAATACCACCTCTAGTAGTAGAGAGCCCGTGCAGTGGGCCTCTTGGCCTGGTATTACTCCCTTGAAGGTAGTATTACTGTGGCTTATTTGTGTCGGGTCTATCACCATTTTGCGGACTGTGTCCTGATATATCAGATTTAGATCACTGCCGCCGTCCATTAGGACCCTTCTGAAATGGTACCCATTAATTATTGGGTCTAACACCAAGGCCACCAGTCCTTCGCGCCGGATATTTGTATTGTGATCCCTACGATCAAAAGTGATCGGGCAGGCCAACCAGGGGTTGAGCCTAGTGGTGACGGGCTTTATGGTGCGTGTGCATCGGGTCGCGTGATTGCTTCTCCCCTTTGTCACCTAGATCATGTTTACTGTTTTAACCTCTGGTGGGAACTTTTTCTATCCTCCGGCGCTTTGCTGGCGAGGTTCATCCTCGTCTTTGCTTGGTGTTTCTTCTCCTTTGTGTTCGGTGTTTAGCTTACCGGCCTGCATGAAGACCCAACATTCTCTGTGGGTATGGTTTGCAGGTTTGTCTGGGGTGCCGTGAATCTGACAGAGTTTATCAAGAATTTTGTTTAGGCCAGATTGTCCTTCTATGCTGCCCTTGAAAGGCTTTTTCCGCTGACCTGGTCAAGAGCCCCTGAATCCGGCGTTTACCGCCGTGTTATCTGGGCTACCTTCTTTATTTCGACGTTTGTTTTTGTTGTGTCATGGTTTACCATTGCCATCCCTGACTTCGGATGTGCTTGGGTTGCTGGTGCTACTACGGGCGAACCAGCTATCCTCGCCCGCACAAAAGCGGGTCATGAGGCTTGTTAAGGCTGCCATTGTTCTCGGCTTTTCTTGACCGAGGTGTCTGGCGAGCCATTCGTCTCGGACGCTGTGTTTGAAAGCTGCTAAGGCTTCGACGTCCGGACAGTCAACAATTTGGTTCTTCTTGGTGAGAAACTTGTTCCAAAGCTTTCGGGCGGACTCTCTGGACTGTTGGATTATATGACCTAAATCGTCTGCATCCAGAGGTTGGACATAAGTCCCTTGAAAATTGGCCCGGAAAGCGTCCTCGAGCTCCTCCCAACTTCCAATTGAGTTTTCTGGGAGGCTTTTCAGCCAGTGCCTAGCTGGCCCTTTGAGCTTGAGGGGCAAGTATTTAATGGCATGGAGATCATCTCCACGAGCCATATGGATGTGGAGGATGAAGTTCCCTATCCAGACTCCAGGGTCTGTGGTTCCGTCGTACGCCTCTATGTTCACCGGTTTGAATCCCTCTGGAATTCATGATCCAACACCTCATTAGGGAAACATAAGGGGTGTGCGGCACCCCTGTATTGGGATGTGCCATGGTGTTCGGACGGTTGTAGTATTCGGTGTTGGTTGTGTACCGTAGCGCGCTTCCTAGATCCGTAGATAGATATGGTCGTGCCGGATTTTTGACGCAAGTTCTCACGTAGATCATGTGTTGACTTATGTGTGACTTTGTTAGCCGCTCTATCGCATTCACAGGGTGGTGGATCCGGCCGGTTGGTCATATCACTTTCCGGCTGTATGGGCTCTAAGGCCTCATCGTCGAATTCCGATAATAGCTTGCGCTTTGGGTAGCTTTTTGGATGGTAACTTCCACCATACTTTGTTACTTTGTTCCAATTGCTGTTAAGCGTATCTTGTGCGACCTTCAGCCTTTTCTTTTGTTTCTCCAGGCTTCTCGCTGTGGCCGTAAGCCTTCTGCGGAGGTTCTCTTGCTCCAAGTATGTTTTCGGGATGACGGGTGCATCTTCGTCCGGACTGCTTTCTTCCCTAGATGGGGATTGATGAGGCTTATCTTTGGCGTCATCGTGTTCGGATGTCGGATCCGCACTATGTTTGCAGTTTGCAACTTGATCACTTTCTGCCACCGGGGTGGTGCAGTTGTCGTCTCTTCCAGAGTCGCGTGGACTATTATTATCGCTGTTCTTGCTATGGCGGGGCTTAGAGCGGCGCCGCTGATGTCGCCGCTTGGGTTGCTTCTTGGAGGGGTCATCCTCCGTCTTCTCATCGCCATTTGCTTCCTTGGGGGTGTCCACCATGTATATATCATATGATGAGGTGGCAGTCCAGTGCCCTAAGGGTGGTGGATCCTATTCATCTCCGGCTTCGTCGTCCATACCGTCGAAGTCTTCGGAGCCAAAGTCGAGCATGTCGGTTAAGTCGTCGACAGTGGCTACTAAGTGGGTGGTGGGTGGGTAGCGAATTTCCCGTCGCCCGCATCCCATTCTAGCTAGACATAGTTTGGCCAAGGTTCTCCTGACAGGGAGAGAGACCTTAAAGAATTTACCACATCCCCGAAGGGTGAGTGCTGAAAGATGTCCGCGGAGGTGAACTCCATGATCGGCACCTAGTCGGATTCGACGGGCACGGATATGAGCGGCTCGGAGTCCGTGGTCATAGATGAATCCAGTGGTTTGGCGACACGGCTCTCGTAAGGGGTGAAGTCAGTATCCGGCTCTATCGCCACTGAGAGTGCGGCTTCCATGGCGGGGTCCATCCCTCCGCTCTCGGATGGCGCGACTTGCTCCGGATTGATGGACGGAGTAGCTGCGGATGCGATCCCCCGAATACTGTCTGATGGCAGAGTTACGTCATGCTCATCAAGACTGTACGGCACGTCCAACATGGGCTCGAATCCGTCGAAGATCAAGTCTCCGCGGGTGTCGGCCGTGTAGTTCAAGTTTCCAAATCTGACCTGATGGCCAGGGGCGTAGCTCTCAATCCGCTCCAGATGGCTAAGCGAATTGGCCCGCAGTGAGAAGCCGCCGAATATGAAGATATGTCCGGGGAGGAAAGCCTCACCGTGGACCGCATCGCTAGCGATGATCGAAGGAGCCATCAAGCCTTATGGTGATGGCATAGTGGAACTCTCAATGAAAGCACCAATGTCGGTGTCAAACCAGCGGATCTCGGGTAGGGGGTCCCGAACTGTGCGTCTAAGGCGGATGGTAACAGGGGGCAAGGGACACGATGTTTTACCCAGGTTCGGGCCCTCTTGATAGAGGTAAAATCCTACGTCCTGCTTGATTGTTCTTGATGATATGAGTATTACAAGAGTAGATCTACCACGAGATCAAAGAGGCTAAACCCTATAAGCTAGCCTATGGTATGATTGTATGTTGTCCTACGGACTAAAACCCTTCGGTTTATATAGACACCGGAGGGGGCTAGGGTTACACAAGGTCGGTTATAAAGGAGGAGATATCCATATCCGTATTGCCTAGCTTGCCTTCCACGCCAAGTAGAGTCCCATCCGGACACGGGACGAAGTCTTCAATCTCGTATCTTCACAGTCCAACAGTCCGGCCAAAGGATATAGTCCGGCTGTCCGGAGAACCCCTAATCCAGGACTCCCTCAACTGGTATGATGAAAACAAGGGCGGTAAGAGTGGAACAAAACACCGAGCAAAAGGCCAAGCCTTCCATCCTTTACCAAGTATATAGATGCATTAATTAAATAAGAGATATTGTGATATCCCATGATATCCATGTCCCAACATGGAACAACCTACAACTGCACCTACAACTAGCGACGCTATAAGAGGGGCTGAACAAAGTGGTAACATAGCCAAACAACGGTTTGCTGGGATGGTGAAGAGGTTAGAGGATATCATGGCAAGTTGGGAGGCTTGAAAAACAAGTGGTAGGTAGCGCGACATAGTGATATCATTGAGACAGCTAGCAAGGCAAAGATAGTAATGGTATCCAAGGTGAAAATCATCTTGCCTGAAATCTCACAAGGAAGAAGATCGAATCCATGAAGTAGACGAACCAACGTAGTTGAACGAATCTTCACAATCGCAACGTGTCGGTGCAACAGACCCCGAGTATGTTTCCCAACTATGCACAGGCACCAGATCAAGATTGGAGCAACAGCTTTAGTCAGAGGTTGAAGAACCAAGAGACTTGAAGAACCAGCATGCAGCTCAGAGAGATCAAGATCGAGCCAAAGGAACATGACATCGGCAAGAGAAGGGCCTCCCTCGCTGGGGAGGCGAGCCCGGAAATGGGCCAGGCCACCACCTAAAACAAGCAACCAATACTCCCCGACAGTGCCTGCGGGGGCTTGCGGGGCCTGAACCACCCCGCCAACCGCACAAGTGTGACCCACGTCATCAATCAGTGCAGTGCCAAGCTGCAAGGTGATTAAGTGGCAGCATTCGCCACATGGCAGCCAACTCCTATAGAAGAAACCCACAGGTGACACCCGTCCAGCGATGTATCAAGAGAACAGATGTGAAGCTGGCAAGATATGCCAGGCAGGCCTTACCGGGTAGCTAGTGATGTGAGATTGAGCGGTGCATTTAATGCGCCCTGCCAGCCCGCAGAGTTACGTATGATAGCACTGTTTTCTATCATGTCAGTGGGCAATGACTATTTTGCCATTGTGGTAACCCCTTAATCTATAAAAGGAGGCTCATGACAACCGTAGGAGGGATTAGAGGGTTGGAAACTTGACAAACCCAAGACACCATACGATTGTGGTCACCGTAGCCCTGAGGCAGGCCTTGACGGGCAAGTGTACCACGCAACACCACGTTCATTTCCACCATCAATTCACCAAAGCTGGAGTAGGGTCTTACGCCTTGAGGCGGCCCGAACCTGGGTAAATTGCTTATGTGCTCTCTGCCGTGCTGCGGCATGCTGGTCTGCTCTTTGTGCAACACGACGTCCCCCGCCAAACTAGCAAGGGGTCGCCTGGTCCCATAGGTTGCCGCAGATATCCCGCGACATCTTTGGCACGCCAGGTAGGGGGGCCATCTTGTGCGAACCTGAAATCATGCACAGCACATCATCTTCATCAGCATCTTCATCTTCAACGACGCCATCGACCATGGCACCCAAGAAGAAGAAGTCCGGCCCTTCGGGCTAGCCATCTGATGACCCACAAGTATAGGGGATCTATCGTAGTCCTTTCGATAAGTAAGAGTGTCGAACCCAACGAGGAGCAGAAGGAAATGATAAGCGGTTTCTAGCAAGGTATTCTCTGCAAGTACTGAAATAAGTGGTAACAGATAGTTTTGTGATAAGATAATTTGTAACGAGCAACAAGTAACAAAAGTAAATAAGGTGCAGCAAGGTGGCCCAATCCTTTTTGTAGCAAAGGACAATCCTGGACAAACTCTTATAAGATGTAAAGCGCTCCCAAGGACACATGGGAATATCGTCAAGCTAGTTTTCATCACGTTCATATGATTCGTGTTCGGTAGTTTGATAATTTGGTATGTGGATGGACCGGTGCTTGGGTACTGCCCTTAATTGGAAAAGTATCCCACTTATGATTAACTTCTATTGCAAGCATCCGCAACTACAACAAAAGTATTAAGGTAAACCTAACCATAGCATGAAACATATGGATCCAAATGAGCCCCTTACGAAGCAACGCATTAACTAGGGTTTAAGCTTCTGTCACTCTAGCAACCCATCATCTACTTATTACTTCCCAATGCCTTCCTCTAGGCCCAAATAATGGTGAAGTGTCATGTAGTCGACGTTCACATAACACCACTAGAGGAGAGACAACATACATCTCATCAAAATATCGACGAATAAAAAATTCACATGACTAATAATAGCAAGACTTCTCCCATGTCCTCAGGAACAAAAGTAACTACTCACAAAGCATAAACATGTTCATAATCAGAGGGGTATTAATATGCATATAGGATCTGAACATATGACCTTCCACCAAATAAAACAACTAGCATCAACTACAAGGAGTAATTAACACTACTAGCAACCTACTAGCACCAATCCCGGACTTGGAGACAAGAATTGAATACAAGAGATGAACTAGGGTTTTGAGATGAGATGGTGCTGATGAAGATGTTGATGGAGATGGCCCTCTCCAAGTGAGAGGAGCGTTGGTGATGACGATGGCGATGAATTCCCCCTCCGGGAGGGAAGTTTCCCCGGCAGAACAGCTCTGCTAGAGCCCTAGATTGGTTCCGCCAAGGTTCCACCTCGTGGCGGCGGAATTTCGTCCGAGAAGATGGCTTATGATTTTTTCCCATCGAAAGACTCCATATAGAAGAAGATGGTCACCGGTGGGCCACCAGGGGGCCCACGAGGTAGGGGGCGCGCCCAGGGGGTAGGGCGCGCCCCCCACCCTCGTGGGCAGGGTGTGGCCCCCATGGTGAAGTTCTTTCTCTAAGTATTTTTTATATATTTGGAAAACATCTTCCGTGAAGTTTCAGGACTTTTGGAGTTGTGCAGAATAGGTCTCTAATATTTGCTCCTTTTCCAGCCCAGAATCCCAGCTATCAGCATTCTCCCTCTTTATGCAAACCTTGTAAAATAAGAGAGAATAGGCATAAGTATTGTGACATAATGTGTAATAACAGCCCATAATGCAATAAATATCGATATAAAAGCATGATGCAAAATGGACGTATCAACTCCCCCAAGCTTAGACCTCGCTTGTCCTCAAGCGAAAAGCCGAAATCAAAAAATATGTCCACAAGTTTAGAGATAGAGGTTTCGATAAATATAAAATACGGACATGAGGGCATCATGATCATTCTTAGAACAACAACTTATATAATTCTTGTCATATGATCTCTAATGCTAGAGTAATAATTCAATCACAATATCAAGTATGAATCTTAAACTTCATTGAAAACTAGCAAACTACAATCTCAGTCATTGAAGCAATTACAATTTATCAAGTATGAGAGCTTTTCAGCAAGTCCACATACTCAACTATCATATAATCTTTCACAATTGCTGACACTCACGCAATACTTATGGGTATGGAGTTCTAATCGGACACAGAGAAAGATAGGGGCTTATAGTTTTGCCTCCCAACGTTTTACCTCAAGGGTAATGTCAACAGTAATAGTTCATGAAAACTCACATCCAATTAGCCATATATACCAGGATCTTTCCAACATGTTGTGCTTGCCAAAGTATAAAGTGTGAAAAGGAAGGGTGAAAATCACCATGACTCTTATGCAATGTAGGAGACAAAAGTAAAAGATAGGCGCTTCGCAGAGGGAAGCAGAGGTTGTCATGCGCTTTTATGGTTGGATCCACAAAATCTTAATGCGAAAGAACATCACTTTATATTGCCTCTTGTGATATGGACCTTTATTATGCAGTCCGTCGCTTTTATTACCTCCATATCACATGATCGTATAAAGCTTATTTTCTCCACACCAATCAATCATACTTATTTAAAGAGCAATTTTTATTGCTTGCACCGATGACAACTTACTTGATGGATCTTACTCAATCCATAGGTAGATATGGTGGACTCTTATGGCAAGACTGGTTTAAGGGTATTTGGAAGCACAAGTAGTATCTCTACTTGGTGCAATGAATTTGGCTAGCATGAGGGGGAAAGGCAAGCTCATCATGTTGGAAGGTCCAATACAATATAATTCATCTCAGACGTAAGAAAACATAACCCATTACGTTGTATTTCTTGTCCAATGTCAACTCTTTAGCATGCCATATTTTAATGAGTGCTCACAATCATAAAAGATGTCTAAGATAGTATATTTATATGCGAAGACCTCTCTTTCTTTATTACTTCTTATTAATTGCAACGATGACCAAAACTGTGTTTGTCAACCCTCAACAACTTTTATTCATCATACTCTTTCTATGTGAGCTCATTACTCTCCATAAGACTCACATGATCTCTTTGTTTCTTTTTATTTATTTCTCTTTTCTTTTATTCACTTAGGATCACGGCAAAATAATCAAGCCCTTAACTCAACACTAATCTTTATTATATAGCTCACGGACTCGATTACATAGAAGGATGATAAAGCAAAACTCACAACTAGATCATACTAAGAACTTTTATTCTACTAGATCAAGATATTACCAAAAGGATCGAACTAAGAAAAACAGTAAAGATAAAAGTGATGGTGATACGATACCGGGGCACTCCCCCAAGCTTGGCAGTTGCCAAGTGGAGTGCCCATACCAGATACTCAATTCTTCTTTGTTGGTGGAGACGGTGGTGATTTTGTTGATGGCGTAGGCTTCTTCCTTAATTTGCGCTTGAGGACAGAATTTTGGTCCCATAGGTCCTCGATCTCCTGCTCCAAGCTCAGTATCTTTTTGCATAGTTCCTATTTGTTCTCTTGCAAGAGGCGAAAAGGGATAAACTCGATCTTAGGTTTCTTTACCCTATTCGGGAGGCTTGACTTTTTGAACTCCACATGCATGTCCCCAGGTTGAGGTAGTGGGACTTCATCTTCATCTGAGCTCATCTCCCCCTTTCCCTTGGGTTCATAGTCGTCTTCTTCTTTCGTAGTCCAACCGCAATGCTGCACATCCCCATAAACCTTAGGATCTGCAAGGTAATCAGCCACGTAGCTTTCTCCTTCCGAATCCTGGGACGAGATGTTGCTCTGTCTGCAGCAGGACAACTCAAAACAAAGACAAGAGATATTTGCGTGATACAGGAGTTAAAACCCCCGGGAGATTATATAATGAATTTTTACCGACCAAAATACGTGTCGTGTACGAAAACGGAGTCCGGAGAGCACACGAGGTGCCCACGAGGTAGGGGGGCGCGCCCAGTAGGGTAGGGCGCGCTCTCCACCCTCGTGGAGCCCTCATGTCCTTCCCGGACCGCTGCTTAATTTTCTATTTTTCTAAATATTCCAAAACGGAGAAATATTGCCTTAAAAACTGTTTTGGAGTTGGTTTACTTACCGTACCACATACCTATTCCTTTCGGAGTCTGAAACGTTCCGGAAAGTGTCCCTTATGTATTCCTCCGGGGTTACAGTTTCAATAACATTGGTTTCAACATTTATGGGATTAACTGAGATATAGTGTTTGATTCTTTGACCGTTCACCACCTTCGGATTTGTGCCTTCGAAGTTGTTGATTTTTATGGCACCGGAACGGTAGACCTCCTCGATAACGTAAGGACCTTCCCATTTAGAGAGAAGTTTTCCTGCAAATAATCTTATAAGAGAGTTGTATAGCAATACATAATCACCTACATTAAACTCACGCTTTTGTATCCTTTTGTCATGCCATCTTTTAACTTTTTCTTTAAACAACTTGGCATTTTCGTAGGCTTGGGTTCTCCATTCATCAAGTGAGCTAATATCAAATAACCTCTTCTCACCGGCAAGTTTAAAATCATAATTAAGTTCTTTAATAGCCCAATAAGCCTTGTGTTCTAGTTCGAGAGGTAAGTGACATGCTTTTCCATAGACCGTTTTATACAGAGACATACCCATAGGATTTTTATATGCAGTTCTATAGGCCCATAATGCATCATCAAGTTTCTTGGACCAATTCTTTCTAGACCTATTAACAGTCTTTTGCAAAACTAATTTGAGTTCTCTATTACTCAATTCTACTTGACCACTAGACTGAGGGTGATAAGGACATGCAATTCAATGATTAACATCATATTTAGCAAGCATTTGACGGAAAGCACCATGAATAAAATGTGAACCACCATCAGTCATTAAATATCTAGGGACTCCAAATCTTGGAAAAATAACTTCTTTAAGCATTTTAATAGAAGTGTTATGATCATCACTACTAGTTGGAATAGCTTCTACCCACTTAGTAACGTAATCAACGGCAACTAAAATATGTGTATATCCATTAGAGGAAGGAAAAGGTCCCATATAGTCAAAGCCCCAAACATCAAATGGTTCAATAACAAGTGAATAATTCATAGGCATTTCTTGACGTCTACTAATATTACCAATTCTTTGACATTCATCACAAGATAAGACAAACTTACGGGCATCCTTGAATAGAATAGGCCAATAAAAACCAGATTGCAGTACCTTATGTGCAGTTCTATCTCTAGCATGGTGTCCTCCATAAGCTTCGGAGTGACACTTGCGTAGGATCTGTTCCTGTTCATGCTCAGGTACACAACGTCTAATAACACCATCTACTCTTTTATAAAGATGTGGGTCATCCCAAAAATAATGCCTCAAATCATATAGAACTTTTTCTTTTGCTGGTATGTGAAACTAGGTGGTATAAACTTAGCAACAATGTATAGCATAATCAGCATACCATGGAGCAGTACGAGAAGCATTTATGACATTTAATTGCTCATCAGGAAAGCTATCATCAATAGGAAGTGGGTCATCAAGCACATTTTCTAACCTAGACAAGTTGTCTGCAATGGGGTTCTCAGCTCCCTTTCTATCAACAATATGTAAGTCAAATTCTTGTAGCAAGAGAACCCATCTAATAAGTCTAGGTTTAGCATCTTTCTTTTCCATAAGATATTTAATAGCAGCATGATCAGTGTGAATAGTTACTTTAGAATCAACAATATAAGGTCTGAACTTATCACAAGCAAATACAACCGCTAAGAATTCTTTTTCAGTAGTAGCATAATTTGTTTGAGCATTGTCTAGGGTTTTACTAGCATATTGAATAACATTTAATTTCTTATCAACTCTTTGTCCTAGAACAACACCTACAGCATAATCACTAGCATCACACATAATTTCAAACGGTAAATTCCAATCAGTTGGTTGGACAATAGGTGCAGAGATAAATGCTTTCTTAAGTACTTCAAATGCTAGTACACAATCATCATCAAAAACAAATGGTATATTTTTTTGTAATAAATTAGTCAGAGGCTGAGAAATTTTCGAGAAGTCCTTAATGAACCTCCTATAAAAACCGGCATAACCAAGGAAACTTCTTATACCTTTGATGTCCTTGGGACATGGCATCTTTTCAACAGCATCAACATTGGCTTTATCAACTTCGATACCTCTTTCAGAAACTTTATGCCCCAAGACAATACCTTCATTAACCATAAAGTGGCACTTTTACCAATTCAAGACAAGATTAGTTTCTTCACATCTCTGCAAAACTCGATCAAGGTTGCTCAAGCAATCATCAAAAGAAGATCTATAGACGAAAAAGTCATCCATGAAAACCTCACAAATCTTTTCACAAAAATCAGAGAATATAGCCATCATGCATCTTTGAAAGGTAGCAGGTGCATTACATAAACCAAAATCCATACGTCTATAAGCAAAAGTACCAAAAGGGCATGTAAAAGTAGTCTTTGATTGATCTTTGGCTGACACAGGTATTTGAGAGAAACCAGAATAACCATCTAGAAAGCAAAAATGTGTATGTTTGGACAATCTTTCTAGCATTTGATCAATAAAAGGTAAGGGGTAGTGATCCTTTTTAGTAGCCTTATTTAATTTGCGGAAATCAATTACCATCCTTTAACCTGTGATAATTCTTTGAGGAATCAATTCATCTTTATCATTAGGAACAACAGTAATACCTCCCTTCTTAGGGACACAATGGACAGGGCTTACCCATTGACTATCAGCAACGGGATAAATTATACCTGCCTCAAGGAGCTTTAATATTTCCTTTCTTACCACTTCTTTCATTTTAGGATTCAGCCGGCGTTGATGATCACGAACTGGTTTAGCATCTTCTTCCAAATGAATTTTATGTTGACATAGAGAGGGACTAATGCCCTTAAGATCATCAAGAGTATACCCAATAGCAACACGGTGCTTCTTCAGAGTTTTCAATAATCTCTCTTCTTCATGTTCTGAAAGGTTAGCACTAATAATAACAGGATATATCTTTTTTCTCGTCAAGATAAGCATATTTAAGAGTATCAAGTAACGGTTTAAGCTCAAACACGGGATCACCCTTGGGTGGAGGAGGATCCCCTAGGATTTCAACAGGCAAATTGTTTTTCAGAATAGGTTCCTGTTTAAAGAATACTACATCTAATTCCCTTCTTTCATTCATAAACATATCATTTTCATGGTCTAGCAAATATTGTTCTAAAGGATCACTAGGAGGTATGGCAATAGAAGCAAGACCAATAATTTCATCCTTACTAGGTAATTCTTCTTCGCGGTGTTGTCTACTAAATTTAGAAAAATTAAATTCATGAGTCATAACATCTAAACCGATAGTAACAACATCCCTTTTGCAATCTATGGTAGCATTACAGTGTTCAGGAAGGGTCTACCAAATATAATGGGACAAAAGCTATCTTGTGGGGAACCAAGAACAAGAAAATCAGCAGGATATTTAGTTTTCCCACACAAGACTTCAACATCTCTAACAATTCCCATCGGTGAAATGGTATCTCTATTGGCAAGTTTAATTGTAACATCAATTTCTTCCATCTCAGCAGGTGCAATATCATGCATAACTTCTTGGTATAAGGAATAAGGTATTGCACTAGCACTAGCACCCATATCACATAAGCCATGATAACAATGATCTCCTATTTTAACAGAAATAAGAGGCATGCCTACCACAGGTCTAGGTTTATCTTTATCACGGGGTTTAGCAATTCTAGCAGTTTCATCACAGAAATAAATAACATGCCCATCTATATTATCAGACAAGAGATCTTTAACAATAGCAATATTAGGTTCAACTTTAACTTGCTCAGGAGGTGTATATGTTTAAATATTGCTTTTATGAACTATAGTTGAAGCTTTAGGATGATCCTTTATCCTAACAGTGATGACTGTGGAAGGTTCTGGCGCTCCTAGTACCGGCAAGAAGGCCAAAGCTGAGGCTCCCGGCAAGGAAGTTGCCACGTGCACTGCCTGCTGGGAAACCGCTGCCAGGGAGAAAGCCGGGAAAGGTGAAGGTCCGTACTACAAGATCCACCGGACCAAGGGCCACGACCTCCATGAATGTTATCAAGTTGAGCAGCTTGTCAAGAGATAGAGAGCAGAGTATGATAAGCATGATAAGGAGAAAGGGCAGAATGCTGCTGGCGGAAAGGGCCGAGGCGGTGAAGCAAACCGTCCCGGCAAACCCTTTCGGAACCAAGGAAAACCTGCCAGGGGCCAAGAGAAGGAAACCTGTGATGATTTGAGTGATGGAGGGGATGAAGAGGAAACCAGTGAGAAGGAATTTCAGAGGGCCACTGACGCCTTATGCATTGATGGGGGTGCGTCCTTGCATATCGCCAGCTCAAGCGATGGGCACGAGAGGTCAATGCTGTGGAGCCAGCGCCAGAGGCCCGGAAGCTGCTCAAATGGTACCGCACGCCCATCGTCTTTGATGAGGAGGACCACCCTTGCCACACCACTGCGGTAGGGTGTCTGCCTTTGTTGGTTTCCCCAACAATTCGCAACGTCAAGGTCGGAAAGATGTTAGTGGATGGCGGGGCCAGGTTGAATCTGATTTCCCCAGTAGTTATTAACAAGCTTCAGATAGGAGAGGAAGAGCTGGAGGTTACCAGCACGTTTCAAGGAGTCAATCCCGACAGGAGCCGTCCCAAGGGAAAGATTACGTTGTTGGTGACGTTTGGGGAGAGCTGAACTATAGGACTGAGAAGATTGTGTTTGATGTGGTTGAGCTCCCCCTACCGTATAATGGGATTCTGGGATGACCAGCCTTGACCAAGTTCATGACAGCATCCCATTATGCTTACAACACCTTGAAGATGCCTGGGCCGTTGGGAGTCATCACCATCCTATCAGATGAGAAGGATGCAATCATCTATGTGGGCAGGATGTATCGGGATGCCGTCGCAGCAGAGGCTGCGACATCAACGGTCCCTGCCAAGGAAAGCAAAGAAAAGAAGAGGGATTGTAGGACCTCCGGCGAGGAGTCTGAGAAGCGTGCCCCCTCCGAGTGCACGGCACCCGTTCACGATGTGCTGGAGTGGTCCAACGGCAAGAGATCCAAGGTTGCAGCACCCCAAGTGAAGAGGTCCTGGCAGGGCTGGCTGGTGTTGATGGTACTTTCACCATCAGCGCCACCCTTGACGACAACTAGGAAAGCACGCTCATTGCCTTCCTGTGGGAGAATATTGATGTGTTTAACTGACAACCATCTGATATCCCTGGTGTTTCCAGGGAGGTAATCGAGCACCACCTTGCTGTCTGCCCACATGCCCGACCCGTCAAGCAGAGAGTTAGGAAGCAAGCCTTGGAGCGGCAATAGTTCATTGCCGTGGAAATCAAGATGTTAGAGGTAGCTAGATTGGTCGAAGGAGTACTGCACCCTACATGGTTAGCAAACCCAGTGGTAGTTCGGAAGGCGAATGGGAAATGGAGGCTTTGCACTGATTTCACAGATCCCAATAAGGCTTGCCCGAAGGACCCATTCCCCTTGCCGCGCATCAATCGGATTGTGGATTCTACTTCAAGGGGCGATCTGCTCTCCTTTTTTTATGCTTACTCTAGATATCACCAGATCTTCATGTCCAGAGAAGATGAGGAGAAAACATCATTCATCACTCCATGTGGTACATACTGTTTTGTCCGCATGCCTTCCGGATTAAAGAGTGTCGGGTCTACTTTTGCAAGAGTAGCCCAGGTCAGTTTTGAGCCACAACTACACAGAAAAATAGAAGCCTATATGGGTGACATTGTGGTCAAGACCAAGGATAAGGCCACACTTATCCTGATTTGGAGGAGACATTTTCTAATTTGTGCAAGATCAACTTGAAGCTTAACCCGGAGAAGTGTGTGTTTGGTGTTCCTTCCGGCAAGCTACTTGGATTCTTCGTGCCCCATCGGGGGATTGAAGCCAACCCTGACAAGATCAAGGCCATTGAGCAGATCCAAGCGCCAAGGACAGTTAAGGATGTGAGGCGCTTCACAGGATGCGTTGCCACACTAGGAAGATTCATTTCCAAGTCTGCCGAGCGTGCCCTGCCGTTCTTCAAAATTTTGAAGAAGGCAGGGCCTATGAAGTGGACCCCGAAAGTAGATACAACCTTGCAAGAGTTGAAGGCTTACATGTCATCTGTGCCTACCTAGGTTGCACCCAAACCTCGAGAGCCGTTACTGCTTTACTATGCAGCAACCAACCATGTGGTCAATGCAGCCTTGGTAGCACGGCTAGAAGTGGATGAAGCAGAGAGCGGTCAGAACGCGGCAGAGTCAGAAGAGGATCAGAAAAACAGTAAGCATGACAACTAGAGCAACCCCAAGGATGCGGCAAGGAAGAAATTGGTGCAACGCCCAGTGTACTTCGTCAGCTCCTTGTTGCAAGGGGCAAGATCGAGGTACTGTGGTGTGCACAAGTTGATCTTTGGCCTCGTCATGGCCTCAAGGAAACTGTGCAACTACTTCCAAGCCCATGAGATCATGGTTGTTACTCATTTTCCATTGCAGAGGATACTCCGAAACCCTAAGGCTACTAGCAGAATAGTGGTGTCGGCTTTGTAGTTATCTAGCTTTGGTTTGAAGTTTGAGAGCACTTCAACCATTCAAAGAAGGGTGCTGGCAGAGTTTATTGTAGAATGTACGCCAACCCGTGATGAGGAGCAACAGAAACAACTCTCCGCGGCAAGGAATCACCCCAAGAATGGATTATGTATTTTGATGGTGCTTTTTCCCTACAAGGTGCAGGAGCTGGCGTGCTTCTTGTTGCCCCCTCCGGAGCACCTGAAGTACGTCATCCAAATGCACTTTGCCTGGGAAGAATCCACCAACAATACGTCTGAGTATGAATGGCTCCTTTCCGGGCTCAGAATTGCAGCAGAATTGGGAATCAAGAAGCTGATTATTTGAGAAGATTAATAGTTAGTGGTGAGACAAGTCAACAAGGATTATCAAAGCCCATTGATGGAAGCATACGTTGATGAAGTGAGGAGGTTAGAGGAGCGCTTTGAGGGGTTGCAAACAGAGCACGAACCCCGTGCGGAAAATAACATAGCTGATCACCTGTCAAAGTGTGCTGCGCAGAAGCTTCCTGTGGAACTAGGAACTTTTGTTCTCCACCTCTCTCAACCCTCCGTATCACCAACCACAATGGCCCGGAAATGGAGAAAGTTTGACTACGGTAAGCCTCTCCCGATTGAGCCATATGCTCCTGGAAGAGACCCTACCGGAAACTACTCCTCACAGCCTGCCGGACCACCCCCTCCAGCCGGGCCAATGTGTCAGGACCCTGATTCCAAGTCACATCGATCTAGCCAGTAACACCTCATATCACTTTGCGGCCTCACGCACGGTATTCCCACGGGTGTCGCCTTACCATGGCCTGGGACCATTTGCGCCTTTTGGCTCATGTATATGATAGTGTCGCTAGCATCCATATGACAGAGACCCCGGGCCGACATGGATAGTCGTGAACCCAAAGCGGCACTAACCTATGGGGACAAGCATACATGAATCACATCGAGCATGTCGGTCAGCAGCGTGTGAATCTGGGCTATAACACTGGGCTAGCAGGACTCCGGGAACCCGGGCTGTAGCAGGCTAGGCAGGACTCCGGATGTCACCGCGTGACATTTCCCCGAAGGGACAGACACATGAATGAAGTGAAACACATGCCAGCCAGTCAAGTGTCCTGAGCAGTAGTGCTGGGCTAGCAGGACTCCGGTGAACCGGGCTGTAGCGGACTACTATGGCTCATGGAAGCACTAGACTACATTTCCCCATAAGAGAGGCTGCCAAGGATAAACAACTAGATTGTCGGATCCCACACATACCAAGCATTTCAATCATACACACAATATGCTCGATATGTGTAAATACAACATGGCATCACAACAAAACTCTACAACTCAAGTACTTTATTTAAAGGCTCCGGAGAGCCATACATAACATGTTCATACAGGTAGGGGTCACATGACCCGACACTCAAGTCATACAAGCATACAAGCACATGCGGAAGCAAACTAGTCTGAGTACAGACACTAGAAAGAAAGAAGGCTTGACGAAGCATGTCTATCTACATAGGGCCCTCCATGGCCAGAATCACCACCTGGTTGGCAAGTCACTCATTGACGTCGAGGTCTATGTAAAACCCGTCGGAAGGGGCGGTGTTGTTGTTTGACAACAGTAATTAAAGCAACATGAGTACAAAGGTACTCATCAAGTCTTACAACAGATCCTACTATACATGCTCATTCTTAAGAAGGTGGTGGAGTTATTGTAGAAAGCCAGCTTTGACTCTTGGCTAAGCTATCCTATGAGACACCACTTGTAAAATAGATTTCGCACACGAGTCCACTAAACACCAACACAATACTCCACCGTGGATCCTCCCTCGTCATCCTACAAGAGGACCATCCTCGGTACTCACACTGATCTTGAGTCTTTTAGTAGTAACCATTAACTGGTCTATGAACTGTACAAGCGACCAAGTAGTCCTTTACCGCGGACGCGGCTATTCGAGTAGTTTTATACCCTGCAGGGGTGTACTTCGTCACATATGTTTCCACCACTTAGCATCTGCACACGACATGTGATCGGCAGACTTCAAGCGAAAGCCGACATGGGTGTAGACCACGACCTGACTAACTGCACAAGTCTCTAGTCCAGGTTTATCGCCTATTCGGGTTCCATCCGCAAGGAAATCAGGCCGGGGTGTCCTCAACGGCCCCAAACAATGTGTGCAGGGTTCTCGAGACACCAAACGGGCGACTCGGTACACCGTGCCACGGTGTATCAACCACATCATAGCCCACCCATGGGGTCAGCGCTACGCACGACCCCAACACATAACCTATAAACACCAGAAACTAGTTGCAACTCCTGGATAGAGGACGAGAGGGGTCAGTAAGTCGAGTGAGGTCATATTTCAGGCCCCAATGTGTGGTAGTAGCTGAATCTTAAATCACACATACAGATCTCAGTTCTTAGGGATGGCCTCAATGAAACAACCCACCATGTACTCCTACATGGCCTCTCATCGATACCTTTATGTACCAAACATGTTCAACACACCCTCACATTACCGATGTAATCATTTCACTCTAGCCCATCACCTAGATGAACCAGACCTAACACAACGCTAAGCATAGCAGACATACAAAGGTAGGAAACACATACATGGCTCAATCAACTCCTACACATGCTAGTGGGTTTCATCTAGTTACTGTGGCAATGACAGGTCATGCAGAGGATAAGGGTTCAACTACCGCAACACACAGCGGTTTGAAACGTTGTTGTCTTAAATGCAACAAATGAGAGCAGGAGCGAGAACATGGGATTGTATCGATATGATCAATGGGGCTGCTTGCCTGATGGAGTAGTAGTAGGGTACTGCCCTTCAGTTGGATACTCGTGAATATCCTCGGAGGCAGAACCTACCACCAAAGACACCACAGAACACAATCATCACATGGCAATATGCAACAATATGATGCATGCTATGACATGGCAATATGAGGTGTCCTGGCTAATGCATCGTGAAACAAGTTGGTTTGAGTCTATTCGAATCAAAGGTTCAAATGGAAGCTTATGTTATTAAGTCATATAAGTGCATTAGCTTGTTTCACCTAAACAGCAAGGTTAAAGTGTTCTGTCATGCATGAAACCTTTACTGATGGAAAGATTGAATTTTTCTGATCAAATTTCATATATAAATCTTTGCATTCGGAGTTACAGATTAAAAGTTATGAATTTTTGAAGTTTGTAGTATTTTCTGGAATTTCCTGTATAAGAATAATTCCAATAATAGAATTACCGCGTCAGCATTGCGTCATGGTGACGTCGGCGGTCAACGGAGCCGGTCCAGGTCAAACCTGACCAGTGGGACCCCCGTGTCAGTAGTTATTTAAACTAACTAAATTTAGTTAGTACTAATCTAAGTTGATTAGCAAAGCGGCCCCACTTGTCATAGACTCAGGGGGGAGTCAACCTCGGCCCACATGGGGTCAACCAGGGTCAAACGGGGTCAAACTCGCCGGTGTTTAGCCTCCGGCAAGGCCAGACGCGGCGGGGCAGTGCGGGTTTCGTGCTCCAGCGACCGAATGGACGGCGAAGACCATCTACACGTAGCTGGGAACGAACCGCGTCGTTTGGTGGCAGTGGTGGAGCTCGGGGTGGCCGGAAACATCGCCAGCGATGAGCTGTGTGGCTGCCGGAGCTCGGGTGAGGTCGAACCTGAGGCTACGGGACACGGCGAGGCACGTGGAGTGGTGCTACGGGTTCCTGCGAGTGCGTTGAGTGTGATGGACACGATGGTGTGGCCAGAGGGTGGCCGGAGTCACGTCAGCGACGAGCTCAGCGGCTCGCGTGCGGTGATGCTTCATGCAGTCGCTACGGTGCTCGAGAGAGAGAACAGAGAGGATGGGGAGGTGCAGGAGCTCACGACAATCACGTAGGAGCAGACGGCGCGGCTGGGGACGAGCTGTTACGGCAGTGACATCGAAGGGGATCTGCGGCGGTGCTCGGTGAAGTCGAGCTCGAAGAGGACGAAGCAGGGTGCGCGAGCGCTCGGGGCTCGGGCTGCTCGACAGAGACGATGATAGCGAAGCTATTGGGCACGGCAGCGTGGCATGGGGACGACGGCGGACGCGAGTTTCACGGTGGCGCGAGCGCGGCAGCATCGGCCATGGTGCGGGAGAGCGAGGGAGAGAGGCAGGGGAGCAAGTGTGGTGTCCACGGGGTCGGGACGGCGACGTGGGGCTTGCCCAGGTGTCCAGGGGCATGGGCGGCAAGCAGGTGGTGCCGTGGCGAGCTCGCGCTCGTCAGCGTCTCCTCTGTGCCTGCCTGGCGGGGATGAAGCAGTTGGCTGGCATGGGCCAGCACAGCGCTGGGCCGCCAGGTGGGCCGGCTGGTGGGCTACGGCCAGGTAAGTTCCCTCCCTCTCTTTTAATTTCTGTTTTCTACTTTTTTGCAACTGTGTGGCTTTATTAAAAATACTTAGGCATCTTCAAAAATCCTGAAAATAATCAGGGGCTCTGTTTAGATTATTTCCAACAGCCCAAACTTATTTCCAGAATTATTTGGGCATTTAAAATATTTTATAGCATTTCAATGCCCAAATGCAAATAGGTAATGATTTAATCCAATGACCTTAGGTGTCCTAGAAAAATGTGAACCCATTTTGTCAGAGGTTCTAACCCAAAACAAAAAGGGTGGACTTTTTAGAAGGGCATTTCAGGTTCATTGAAAATAATTTTAGTAAACCCTAGTTGTTTCCAGGGGGTGCTGGGGGTTCTGCTATCCCCATTTCAGTTTTCTGGAAAAGTAGACATGATGCAACACTCTAATGCATGAACTAGCTAGGGTGTGACACAATGGAACTCGCGAACGAGGCTGGTGCTCCCGCAGCCGAGGAGGTGCCGCTAGTCCTCATTGCCGAGCCTCGGGCTCCAACTTGGGCAAGGCAGATCATCCGCTTCCTCCAAACCGAAGAACTCCTCGGTGACCCAGATGATGCTGAGAAAGTAGCCCGGAGGGCCAGTATGTATCATTTGTCGATGACACTCTGTACAGAAGAAGGCCCAATGGTGTGAAATTGAAGTGTGTCTGACGCGATGAAGGAAAGGAACTGCTGGCTGAGATTCATAGAGGAATGTGCGTCTCACACATTGGATCAAGGTCATTAGTTGGGAAACCATTCTGGCAAGGATTCTATTGGCCCACATCCCTCCAAGATGCAGTTGAGCTTTTCACGACATGTAGCCCGTTAGTTCCATTCCAATAAAACAAACCTGCCTGCCCAAGCTCTTCATACAATCCCTCTGTCATGGCCATTTTCGGTCTGGGGGCTCGATATCCTCGCCCCTTCCCCTGAGAAATCAGGGGCTTTGAATTCTTGTTCGTTGCCATGGACAAGTTTACAAAGTGGCCGAAAGTGACTGCCATGAGGAAGTTGACTGCTCAGTGAGCTATCAAGTTCTTGAAAGAATTGGTGTGTCATTTTGGAGTTCCGGCAGGGATCATCACAGATAACGGCACCCAATTCATGAGCCACGCCTTCATGCAATATGTTCGAACCCTCGGATGCCAGATCTCATTTGCCTCTGTGGCATACCCCTGAGCAATGGACAAGCAGAGAGGGCGAACGCTAAAGTGCTTTGTGGACTCAAGACAAGAACTTTCGATATGCTATAGAAGCACAGTAGGTGGTGGATCAAGGAGCTGCTGGTAGTTCTCTAGTCCCTCAGAACGACCCCTAATTGAGCCACCGGGCAGACTCCTTCTCCATGGTCTATGGGGCAGAAGCAGTTTTCCCCCACATAACTCATTTACGGGGTCTCCTTGGGTGCTTGCCTACGATGAAGTAGCGCAAGATCAGCACCGGTGTCATGACGCTGTGCTACTCAACTAGAACCGTCTCCGGGCCGCTACGCGTGCTGCACGCTATCAGCAAGCCCTACATCGCTATCACAACCGCAGGGTTCGTGCCCGGTGCTTGAGGAAAGTGACCTTGTCCTTAGGCGCGTTCAGTCCGCCAAGGATACATGCAAGTTATCACCGAAGTGGGAAGGCCCTTACCGGGTGGTACGAGTATCCAGACCCGGCGCGGTCTGTCTGGAGACCAGAGATGGCACACCATTGCAAAACTCATGGAACATTGATCATCTCTGTAAGTTCTACCCGTAAGACGCAGCGGCTGTCGGGCCCTGCCCAGCAGCCACCCATTGTACATGACATTGCTAAAGTTGCATGTAACCCCTTGTACAAGCCGGGGCGATGACCCCATGCAAGAGAAAATAAATAAGCGCTGTAGGGGGGCCCCAACTAAGATATCAGGCATGCACAAGCACACCCAGATCATTGCATAAGCACTTCATGAGCATTTGCATATGCATATTGATAGGATTGCATCCTACATTCATTCTCATCTACATGGAGTTGCAGGTTCTTGTCGTCAACCTGGCTTCGACAAAGGATGACAGGTTTGCACAGTACTGCGATCCCAAGAAAGCCAAACAGATATGTTTACCTCTTGTCCATGAGTATTCTATAAAGCTACAACTTTGCATGAGAAAACCTCGCTTACATCTTTGAAACTTAGGTGGTCCCATCCATGACTCGAACGCTGCTTCAGTTAGGATGGTTGCAGTGTCCTTTGGGTAAAAGGAGTTGGCGGGGGGCTGGCCCCTCTGTTTGTTCCCTGGCAGATGAAGTTCTCCAACAGACAAAGAGGGTGCGGCAGGATATCCTGCCGGCGAAAACTCGTTTATTCTATTAAAGAGGCACTTTGCCTCTACATGGACATACACATGCACGAGTTCCCGACAAGACTCATCTTTTTCATTCATATGCAGTTACAAGTACAAGCATTACAAAATACAAAGATGGACGTGAGAGATTACATTATTTGAATTAAAATTTGGCGATTGCCTGCAGATTTAAGATTGGAAAAAGATAAGTGCTCTGTGATGCCCTTTCTTGTCCCTCTCCTCCTAGGTGTAGATGTCGATGGCGAGGAGGGCAGAAGGAGCACCAAGGAGAAGGCCCAGCCCGCTCTCATCGGGCTCGAGGAGAGGAAGCCCGGGGGGAGCGGAAGCGCGAGGGAACGCCTCGATGGAGAGCACGGCGGAAGGCAACCCCGTCGACCACCGTCACTAGGGCCAGCAGGACTCGACAGGGCTAAATAAGCTGCAGCCCGAGAGGAAGCCTGCCAGGGTCCAGCTGGAAGGCTGCTGGAGGTGCCCGGCAGCACTATCCACACCTCTACATCCAACTCCCCGGCAAATCACATTGCCGGGAGGAGATGCTGATGTCTACTACACAACCTTCTTCTTGTAGATGTTGTTGGGCCTCCAAGTGCAGAGGTTTGTAGGACAGTAGCAAATTTCCCTCAAGTGGATGACTTAAGGTTTATCAATCCGTGGGAGGCATAGGATGAAGATGGTCTCTCTCAAACAACCCTGCAACCAAATAACAAAGAGTCTCTTATGTCCCCAACACACCCAATATAATGTTAAATTGTATAGGTGCACTAGTTCGGCGAAGAGATGGTGATACAAGTGCAATATGGATGATAGATATAGGGTTTTGTAATCTGAAAATATAAGAACAGCAAGGTAACTAATGATAAAAGTGAGCGAAAACGGTATTGCAATGCGTTGAAACAAGGCCTAGGGTTCATACTTTCACTAGTGCAAGTTCTCTCAACAATAATAACATAATTGGATCATATAACTATCCCTCAACATGCAACAAAGAGTCACTCCAAAGTCACTAATAGCGGAGAACAAACGAAGAGATTATGGTAGGGTACGAAACCACCTCAAAGTTATCCTTTCTGATCGATCTATTCAAGAGTCCGTAGTAAAATAACACGAAGCTATTCTTTCCGTTAAATCTATCATAGAGTTTGTACTAGAATAACACCTTAAGACACAAATCAACCAAAACCCTAATGTCACCTATATACTCCAATGTCACCTCAAGTATCCGTGGGTATGATTATACGATATGCATCACACAATATCATATTCATCTATTCAACCAACACAAAGAACTTCAAATAGTGCCCCAAAGTTTCTACCAGAGAGTCAAGACGAAAACATGTGCCAACCCCTATGCATAAGTTCATGGAACTTGCAAGTTGATCACCAAAACATACATCAAGTGGATCACATGATATCCCATTGTCACCACAGATAAGCACGTGCAAGACATACATCAAGTGTTCTCAAATCCTTAAAGACTCAATCCGATAAGATAACTTCAAAGGGAAAACTCAATCCATTACAAGAGAGTAGAGGGGGAGAAACATCATAAGATCCAACTATAATAGCAAAGCTCGCGACACATCAAGATTGTGCTAACTCAAGAACACGAGAGAGAGAGAGAGAGGGAGAGAGATCAAACACATAGCTACTGGTACATACCGTCAGCCCTGAGGGTGAACTACTCCCTCCTCGACATGGAGAGCGCCGGGATGATGAAGATGGCCACCGAAGAGGGATTCCCCCCTCCGACAGGGTACCAGAACGGGTCTAGATTGGTTTTCAGTGGCTACGGAGGCTTCTGGCGGTGGAACTCCCGATCTATTTATGTTCCCGATGTTTTTAGGGTATATGGATATATATATATATATACATATATATATATAGGTGAAAGAAGTCGGTCAGGGGAGCCACGAGGGGCCCATGAGGGTGGGGGCGCACCCAGGGGGGTAGGGCACGCCTCCCTGCTTCATGGCTTCCTCGAAGCTTCCCCGACGTCTACCCAAAGGCTCCTGGATTGCTTCCATTCCAAAAATAACTCTCCCGAAGGTTTCATTCTGTTTGGACTCTGTTTGATATTCCTTATCTTCGAAACACTGAAATAGGCAAGAAAACAACAATTTGGGTTGGGCCTCCGGTTAATAGGTTAGTCCCAAAAATAATATAAAAATGTTTAGTAAAGCCCATAAACATCTAAAATAGATAATATAATAGCATGAATACTTCATAAATTATAGATACGTTGGAGACGTATCAGCATCCCCAAGCTTAATTCTTGCTCGTCCTCGTGTAGGTAAATGATAAAGGAAAGAACTTATGAAGTGTGAATGCTAGTAGGTGCACAAGTTTGGTCAATGGTAATTTCAATCACCTTTTCTAGCATCATTATATATCATAACAGTAGCTCAACTCATAGGACTTCTCATGATCAAGTAACAAGCTATTCACATGTTAAAGTATGGATCATAAACTTTCTTGAAAACTAACAAACCGTGTTATTAGTCATCAAACAATTACAATTCATCTTATTTTCAGGAAGGGTCTATGTCAGAGCTTTGATTTAGCAAACTTCACATACTCAACTATCATTTAGTCTTTCACAATTGCTAACACTCACATGATATTTAAGGGTTCAAAGTTTTAATGAGAAATAGAGAAAGATAGGGGCTTATAGCTTCACCTCCCAACCTTTTACCTCAAGGGTAATGTCAAAAATATAGATCATGATGCCTTACATCCAATTGAATATATATATATATATATATATATATATATATATATATATATTAGGATCTTTCCGACACAATGTGCTTGCCAAAGGATAAAATGTAAAAAGGAAAGGTGAAGATCACCATGACTCTTGCATAAGGTATAAGAAAAGAATAAAAGATAGGCCCTTCACAGAGGGAAGCAGAGGTTGTCATGCGCTTTTATAGTTGGATGCACAAAATCTTAATGCGAAAGAACGTCACTTTCTATTGCCACTTGTGATAGGGACCTTTATTATGCAGTCTGTCACTTTTATTACTTCCACATCACAAGATCGTATAAAGCTTATTTTATCCACACTAATAGATCATACATATTTAGAGAGCAATTTTTATTGCATGCACCGATGACAAGTTACTTGAAGGATCTTACTCAATACATAGGTAGGTATGGTGGACTCTCATGACAATACTGGTTTAAGGGATGTTTGGAAGCACAAGTAGTATCTCTACTTGGTGCAAATAATTGGCTAGCATGAGGAAGAAAGGCAAGCTCAACATGTTGAATGATCCATGACAATAAACTTTATTTCAGATATAAGAAAACATAACCCATTATGTTGTCTTCCTTGTCAAACATCAACCTTTTAACATGTCATATTTTAATGAGTGCTCACAATTACAAAAGATGTCCAAGATAGTATATTTATATGTGAAATCTCTCTTCCCTCAATATTCTTTCATGAATTGTTCAAGTGACCAATACAATGTTTGCTAACCTTCAATAAATTTACCATCTCTACTTCTTATATGTGAAGTCATTACTCCCCATAGGATAAGCATATGAAACATATATAATTTCAGATTTATTATATTCAATTCATTCAACCATTTACTCATAGGATATATGTGAAGCATGTGAATGAATAACAAACTACTCCGAAAGGTATAAGTGGAGATCAATGAGTAGTTAAATAATTAGTTAGCTATGTGAAGACTCTCCTATTTAATAATTTCAGATCTTGATACTTTATTCAAAAATCAAGTAAAACAAAATGAAATGACATCTAAGAATAGAAAACATCATGTGAAGAAGCAAAAACTTAGGATCAACCGATACTTGTTGAAGATGAAAGGTGGGAGGCCAACCGGGGCATACCCAAGCTTAGACGCTTGAGACTTCTTGAAATATTATCTTGGGATGCCTTGGGCATCCCCAAGCTTGAGAGTTTGTGTCTCCATGTAGGATCGAAAGTATGTCTAGAGGGGGGTGATTAGACTACTTGACCAAATAAAAATATATCCTTTTACCAAATTTTAGTCTTTGGCAGATTTTAGCTATCTTAGCACAAGTCAAGCATTCTTAACACAATTCAAGCAAGCATGCAAAGAGTCTATGAGCAGGGAAAAATAAAGCATGCAACTTGCAAGAATGTAAAGGGAAGGGTTTGGAGAATTCAAACACAATTGGAGACACGGATGTTTTGTCGTGGTTCCGATAGGTGGCGCTATCGTACATCCACGTTGATGGAGACTTCAACCCACAGAGGGTACCGGTTGCGCGAGTCCACGGAGGGCTCCACCCACGAAGGGTCCGCGAAGAAGCAACCTTGTCTATCCCATCATGGCCATCGCCCACGAAGGACTTGCCTCAATAGCGGTAGATCTTCACGAAGTAGGCGATCTCCATGCCCTTACAAACTCCTTGGTTCAACTCCACAATCTTTGTCGGAGGCTCCCAAGTGACACCTAGCCAATCTAGGACACACCACTCTCCAAGAAGTAACAAATGGTGTGCTGATGATGAACTCCTTGCTCTTGTGCTTCAAATGATAGTCTCTCCAACACTCAACTGTCTCTCACAGGATATGGATTTGGTGGAAAGAAGATTTGAGTGGAAAGCAACTTGGGGAGGGCTAGAGATCAAGATTCATATGGTAGGAATGGAATATCTTGGCCTCAACACATGAGTAGGAGGTTCTTTCTCAGAAAATGTGTATTGGAAGTGTAGGTATGTTCTGATGGCTCTCTCCACGAATGAAGAGTGGGTGGAGGGGTATATATAGCCTCCACACAAAAACTAACCGTTACACACAATTTACCAATCTCGGTGAGACCAAAATGAAAAACTTGGTCAGACCGATTTAGCAAACCTAGTGACCGTTAGGATTTTCGGTGGGACTGAGATGCAACTCAGTAGGACCGATATGGTTAGGGTTAGGGCATAACGTAATCTCGGTGTGACCGATTACACAAACTCGGTGGGACCGATTTTGGTAATAAGCTAACCAGAGAGTTGGTCAGGTAAACTCGGTGGGACCGATCGCTCATTTTGGTGGGACCGAAATGTTACGAAAGAGAAACAGAGAGTTTACATTGCAATCTCGGTGGGACCGATCGCTCATCTCGGTAGGACCAAAACGTTACAAAGGGAAACAGAGATATTACAACCCCATCTCGGTGTGACCGAAATCCCTATCGGTGAGACCGATTTGCCTAGGGTTTGTGGCAGTGGCTTTGACATTTGAAACTCGGTGGCGCCGGATAGAAAGAATCGGTAGGGCCGAGTTTGACTTTTGGTTTAGGTCATATGTGGATGTGGGAAGGTAGTTGAGGGTTTTGGAGCATATCACTAAGCACTATGAAGCAAGAACCTCATTAAACAACACCTCATCCCTCCTTGAAAGTATTGGCTTTTCCTATAGACTCAATGTGATATTGGATCACTAAAATATAAAATGTAGAGTCTTGAGCTTTGAGCTTGAGCCAATCTTTTTGTCCTTAATATTTTGAGGGGTCCACTTTCCTCATTCATGCCATGCCATTCATTGAGCTTTTCCTGAAATATTAATCTTGGAATAGCATTAGCTCAATGAGCTATATGTTGTTAGGAATTACAAAAACCACCTAGGGATAGTTGCACTTTCAATCTCCCCCTTTTTGGTAATTGATGACAACATAAAGATCAAAGCTTCAACAAATGATAATAAGATTGAAAAACATTGTCGCTTTGAGAAGTATGTGAAAGGCAAGAGCTCCCCCTAAATTTGTGCATAGTTTATGGTTTGCTTTGGACTGCAAATGCACAAAGAGTTAGGCTCATGGGTTACTCTTCCATGTCACATACATCTTGGTGGAGCGCTCAAAATTATAATAATTAAATGCATGCACTCATCACCAAGCAAAGTGAATGATTATATAGGGATAAAATGATAATGTCATCCAACAAGCATTAATGTAGCATATGATCAAACACATGATCATCCAAGTATCACGCAGACAGAAAGTAGCAAAGCAAATAAAGTTCAACCACCAAAGCAAGAGAGAATAAAAAGCAACACTCTCTCTGGAAGCCTATGATCTATACATTTTTCTCCCCCTTTGGCAACAAGTTACCAAAAAGTTCCTAGAAAATGCATAGCACTAAATCGTCTCTCAGGCTTGGTCTTCAGGTGGTGGTGTCCGGATAACTCCAAGAATGAAGGCTTTAGTCGAAGTAGATGGAGCTGGTGGAGTAGGTGTTGGAGCTGGTGGCACTGAAGTTGTAGCTGGTGCAGATGATGTGGCTCTGGTGTCTGGAACATGCACTATAGCAGACCTCTGAGCTCTAGGCACTCTAGAAAATGCATCAGTGGTTGTCTTGCCCTTCCTCTCCGGCATATCATCTTGAAGTTGCTCCACGACAGACTGAATCTCAGTTACCTTCACATCCAAGTCATAGAACTTTTGCTCCACGATTCTTTCCAAGATCTCCTGGTTTTGAGTCAGGGTGGCCAGTCCCTTCTCAATCTTCAGAGTGGAGGCAATCAGGCAGCCAAGCTGATCTTGCTTGCTCTTCAGGAGATACTGAGATGCTTCTTCAGTAGTTGGCATCCTTGCAGCCTTTTCAGCTTTTACCTTCTCCATCTTGGCTTGTGCGTGCACAGAAGATGGTTCATCCTCATTCATAACCACAGTGTTGTCCTCGAAGTCTGGATAGATAGGCATGTGCTCCTTGTCCAGCAGATATGTACCAGTGCCCATCTTGGAGTTGATCAGCTCCTGGATCTGTGGGGCATACCCACAACTCCTCTTCTGATCTGTAGCTGTCCCCTTGATAGTTTCAACTATTAGGCTCATGACTTTGAACTTCTGTGGGACATCAAAGATATGAAGCAAGTTTATTGCATCTTGTGATCACCTGACTTTGGCAAGAGAGTGTGCCTGAGGATCCAGTTGATGGTTGGCAAGCCTGACAGAAGGTAATGTACAGATCCAAACTTATGTGTCTCAAGAGCAGCATCTGGGATCTCCTTGTACATGTGTGCCATGGTGTTGTGATCCTTCTTCTTCTTGGCATAGACATCCAAGTCATCTTCACTCTCTTTTGGGGCATTGATCATCTTCGCCCATTCAACAACCATGGACTGGTACCTCATACCTTCAGACATCCAAACAATCCTTCCATCTGGGTAGAAATGAGATGTGGAGTAGAACTGCATGATGAGCTCATCATTCCATTTTGTGAGCTTCTGAGCCACAAACTCATCGACTCCACAAGCCTTGAAACTGTCATGTACACCTGGATAGTGATCCTCATTCTCCTTGATGTAGTCCCAGTCGACCCATCTCATGTCACACACTATGGGCTTCTTGTCAAGCAACACTGTCTCATAGAAGTCCTGCTGTTCCTTTGTATGGAACCTGTAGTCCACAGCAGTCCTCCTCCTGGTGGCATATGGATCAGACTCTCTCCATAGCCTCAGACCTGAGTCCTTCCTGATCTTCATGTTCTCAGCTACTGGATGAGCATCATTGTGATATGGAATTTTTGGCTTCAGCTTCCTCAATACATGTGACTCATCATCTTCTTCTTTCATTTTAGCTTCAGGCACTGGGGCCTTGTTCTTCTCCACAGCAGGGATGTTCCTGGTGCTCCTCTTTGGTTTTGGCTTTCGAGCTGGAGCTGCAGCCTTTGGAGCAGTCTTAGGCTTAGATGGAACAGCCCCTGCCCCGATGGCATCACCCATAAGCTTTTGAGCTTTGGGTGCTGGTGCAACATCTTCTTCCTCTTCTTCTTCAGAATCTCTCATGATTGAGGATCTCCCAAGCACTCTAGAAGTGGTCTTTTTGACCCTCTACTTCCTCTTCTTCCCTTCTGTAGTAGCCTCTTTGCGTTCAGATTCCAAAGGGACTTGAGTAGATGCTCTGGCCTTAGACATTGGAATTCTCTTTGCACGAACCTTTTGCTTCATGCCTGGCTTGGTGGCAGCAGCAGTGCTATATTCCTTCTTAACCACTTTATTCTTGGAAGTGGCCTCATCCTCAACTGCCACATAGTCTTCATCCTCAGATTCAGAGGTCTTCTTCTTTCTGGCCTTGGTGGCAGCTTCGGGTAAGTTGCTTGGGGTGCTCCTGCTATCATCATCTAAACTGCTAGAGGGACTAGTGCCCTCACTCAGGTGAACCTGCTCCTTTGACTTGTTCTGGCTGTCACTCTGATCAGACATGTTGCAAACACTGACAGCAGACCCTGTGAATATATATAGATGAGATAGAGTGGATGAGCATCACAAAATGCAGAGGTTTTTTGCAAAAAGAATCAGTCAAAAACTTAGTTTTAGTTTTCCACAGAAAGCATTTCGGATCAACCGATTTGTAAACTCGGTGATACCGAAGCAGCTGTTGGAACCTAAACTAGTGAACTCGGTCAGACCGAGTCACAGTTCGGTGGCACCGAGACTGCTAGGGTTTCACACAGTCCTGAACTCGGTCACACCGATTTGCAATTCTCGGTCAGACTGAAAATTACATGTGCAATGGCCAGAGCCGAATCGGTGGTACCGAGTTCCACAACTCGGTGGGTCCGAGATGGTTTCGGCGGAAACCTAACCCTAAATTTTCAATTCATGACTAAACAACAGAGTGTTTTGACTGGATAAGAATGATCTCGATCGTGGCAAGATACATGGCGAACACAATGTGCTAGGAATCAGATAGGGATAGCAAGAGATCGAGTTCATACCCTAGTTCGGCGATGAACTCGATAGGGCGGCAACGGCGGGGTTGATTCCTGTTGACGGCGGCGGAGACCAGCGGTAGGAGGCGGCTGGCGATGAGGAGGACGATCCGGAGACCCTAGAGGCAGAGCGGACTAAGCGCGGGTCGAGGAGCTTCAGAAAGTTTTCCAAAATTTGACACGTGGATATATATATATATAGCCCGACCCTATCGGTGTGACCGAGTGGAACAACTCGGTGGCATCGAGATTCATAACTATAAGCAGTTACTGAAACTCGGTGTGACCGAAAAGTTTGAATCGATTGCACCGAGGTTAAAAACCTAGATCGACTTAGTGATCTCGGTATGACTGAAATGGGTGAATCGGTCAGACCGAAACGCACAAAGAAGTTTTGGAAGTTTAAGTCTATGACGAATCGGGGACTCCGAGTGCTCCTCACACAGAGTGGTTCGAATCTGACTTGATCAAATTTTGTGATGCAGCATGAATAGAGTTTGAGACGAGAAAAGCATAGATAGCTAGAGAAGGTTCTTAGGCATTCTTATCCATCCACTTGGCCAAAAGAAAAGGAAACCAATCAATCAAAACAACAAGTGGATGTCCTTGAATGAGAAAAATATGCACTCAACATGCTCACACAATAAAATGGCAAATGAAATATGTGGCAAAGCATGCACAAACAATTCTAGCATCTATGAAGCAATTGGCGATGACTAGGTCATCTATATATGAGTATATTGACTTAGGAGTCAAATGAGAACATTTGATCATAGGTCATACTCATCGTTTAAGCACAAGTGGGATTACCACTTTTACATAAAGTGTTGTTGTGTTCACACCATTAGAGTTGCTTTAACTCAATTGTTAGAGTAAAGCTCCCCCTAGATGTGAGATCCCCCTAAGAGGATGAACTAACCTTGGGTTTTGTTGATGATGACTTCATGTAGGTGTTGAAGATGTGGATGCTCTGTGTTGATGTAGATCATTTGGAGCTATCCTTTGGAGTGAGTTGCACTTTCAATACCTACACGGGTTAGTCCCACAAGGAACAAACAAGGGTATCCATAGACATAGAGTGATGCACACACAAGATGATGTCTATGAAAGCTTTAGGTTACCTTGTTCCTTGTCTTACCAACAAGAGGGTTTGTGACTCCTTGAACTAGTGCAAGATGTGGAAGTTGATTGCACTTGTTCTTGCCAAAATGATAAGAGTGAAGTATATTGGTGGAGTACCCTCAAGAACTCTTCTAGTTCTTCCTCTTTTGGGATCCGCACCATCTTGATGGGAATCCTCGGAATTGTAGTTGTACTTGATGAAGTGGAACTTGATGTAGTTTTGGGAACCCACTTGACCAAGGCCTTAGGAGCTTCTTCAAATGCATCAATTTCCTCTTGAAGCTTGTCCTTGCCTTTTTTGCTTGTGGTCTTGTGATGGAAGATCATCTTGAGCTTGTGTCCCTTTGGATGAAGTAGGATCATACCTCTCTTGTTGAGGAACAAACTTCGTCTTGGGGCATTGATCTTCTTCCCACTCAACTCCATTGGCATTGAACTTTCGTTCAAAACCAATACCTTGATTCTTCCAGTGCCTTCCTTGCTTGCGTACAATTTCCTCGAATTGCTTACTCCCGACAAGGCTCTTGTAAACACCTTTCTCTATAATTCCCTTAAATAAGCTATTTTCTTGCTCAAGTGTAACTTGGCTAAGAGAATCATTAGTGGAATCAAGAGAACTACTAGAAGCAACAACATTGGATTTAGCATGATTATTGTTACTACTAGAGAAAGAATCTTTCTTGTTCTTGTTACTAGACTTGACTTGAGGCATGTAAGTGGATAAGAGTAAACGCTTGGCAATGTAAGAAGAACTTTTCTTCCGAAGATCATCATTGATTGCCTTTAAGAAATCATGCTCTTGCTCAAGGTTGAGCTTTTCAAAATGTAATTTCTCATGAGTCCTTAAAAGTTCTCGATGATCTCCTAAGATAGTTTCATGAGCTAACTTAAGAGTGTTTAGTTCTTTAGTTACAGACTCAATCTTCTCCTTATCATTGTCATTTGTTTCATCATAGTATTCATCACTATAGTTGTCAACAAGTAACTCATCATCACCTAACAAGTCATGTTCATCACTATTGAAATCAACATACTCGGGGTGTGATACCTTTGGACCTTTGGCCATGAAGCATCTTCCAATTCCTTCATTTGGTGAATCAAATATGTCGTAGGAGTTGGTTGACACAAGTGCTAGTCCGGCAACACCTTCATCTTGAGTATATTCGGAGTCGGAGTGATAGCTTCTCTCGGAGTCATTGTCGGAGTCGGAGCCGGATACCCATTCACCAACATGAGCTTGATGTCTTTGTTTTGTGTAGCTCCTTGATGACTTGTCCTTCCTTTCCGAATCCTTGCTTCTCCGAGGGTGTCTTCATTCATATCGATCATCCCTACTCCTTCTCTCCCTTGATGGTGATTCTTCTCTTCTACTTCTTCTTTTGGGAGAATCTTCTCTTCTCTTGTGGGGAGCCGTACACTCATTTGAGTAGTGTTCAGGTCTTCCACAATTGTAGCAGTTTCGCTCTCGACTAGAAGATCTTTTGTCATTGCAGGACCTTGACTTGGAACTTATTTCCTTGCTTCTACTCTTGTAGAACTTGTTGAAGTTCTTCACCATTAGGCTCAATTCTTCATTGAAGGTTTGTTTCTCACTTGATGATGTGGGAGCTTCACATGAGGCTTGGTAAGCACCACTTGACTTGTTATGGAGCTCCTCCTTATTCTTGAGTGACATCTCATGAGGAACAATTCTTCCAATGACTTATGTTGGCTTGAGATCTTTGTAATTTGGCATCATTTGGATCAATGTGCATACGGTATCATATTTTCCATCCAAGGCTCTTAGGTTCTTCTTGATGATGAATTTGTCGGTCATCTCTTCACTTCCTAAGCCGGCAATCTCATTTGTGATAAGAGCAAGCCTAGAGTACATTTCAGCGACACCTTCACCATCCTTCATTTTGAACTTGTCAAGTTGACTTTGAAGCACATCCAACTTGGAGTCCTTGACGGAGTCGGTACCTTCATGCATGTCAATCAAAGTATCCCAAATTTCCTTTGCATTCTCAAGACGGCTGATTTTGTTGAATTCTTTGGGGCACAATCCGTTGAAGAGGATATCAAAAGCTTGAGCATTGTACTGTAGCATCTTCAACTCATTCACGGTAGCTTCACGATTCGGTTCTCTCCCATCAAAGAATTCACCTTGCAAGCAAACACACACAATTGTCCAGGAATATGCATTTTCATCTTATGCTTCCAACTAGCAAAATTTGTACCATCGAAGTAAGGACCTCTACGGTGATAATTTCCCTCGCTAGACGCCATACTCTCCTAGGTTGTGAAACCAAGGCTGTGACCACCAAAAGCTTTGGAAATCAAAGAAAATGGAGGCCAAAGCTCTGATACCACTTGTAGGATCGAAAGTATGTCTAGAGGGGGGGGGGTGATTAGACTACTTGACCAAATAAAAATCTATCCTTTTCCCAATTTTAGTCTTTGGCAGATTTTAGCTATCTTAGCACAAGTCAAGCAATATTAACACAATCAAGCAAACATGCAAAGAGTCTATGAGCAGCGGAAAATAAAGCATGCAACTTGCAAGAATGTAAAGGGAAGGGTTTGGAGAATTCAAACGCAATTGGAGACACAGATGTTTTGTCGTGGTTCCGATATATGGCGCTATCGTACATCCACGTTGATGGAGACTTCAACCCACGGAGGGTAACGGTTGCGCGAGTCCACGGAGGGCTCCACCCATGAAGGGTCCACGAAGAAGCAACCTTGTCTATCCCATCATGGCCATCACCCACGAAGGACTTGCCTCAATAGCGGTAGATCTTCACGAAGTAGGCGATCTCCTTGCCCTTACAAACTCCTTGGTTCAACTCCACAATCTTTGTCGGAGGCTCCCAAGTGACACCTAGCCAATCTAGGAGACACCACTCTCCAAGAAGTAACAAATCGTGTGTTGATGATGAACTCCTTGCTCTTGTGCTTCAAATGATAGTCTCCCCAACACTCAACTGTCTCTCACAGGATATGGATTTGGTGGAAAGAAGATTTGAGTGGAAAGCAACTTGGGGAAGGCTAGAGATCAAGATTCATATGGTAGGAATGGAATATCTTGGCCTCAACACATGAGTAGGTGGTTCTTTCTCAGAGAATGTGTATTGGAAGTGTCGGTATGTTCTGATGGATCTCTCCATGAATGAAGAGTGGGTGGAGGGGTATATATAGCCTCCACACAAAAACTAACCGTTACACACAATTTACCAATCTCGGTGAGACCAAGGTGAAAAACCCGGTCAGACCGATTTAGCAAACCTAGTGACCGTTAGGATTTTCGGTGGGACTGAGATGCAACTCGGTAGGACCGATATGGTTAGGGTTAGGGCATAACATAATCTCGGTGTGACCGATTACACAAACTCGGTGGGACTGATTTTGGTAATAAGCTAACCAGAGAGTTGGTCAGGTAAACTCGGTGGGACCGACCGCTCATTTCGGTGGGACCGAAATGTTCTGAAAGAGAAACAGAGATTTTACATTGCAATCTCGGTGGGACCGATCGCTCAACTCGGTAGGACCGAAACGTTACGAAGGGAAACCGAGAGATTACAAAGCCATCTCGGTGTGACCGAAATCCCTATCGGTGAGACCGATTTTCATAGGGTTTGTGGCAGTGGCTATGACATTTGAAACTCAGTGGTGCCGGATAGAAAGAATCGGTAGGGCCGAGTTTGACTTTTGGTTTAGGTCATATGTGGATGTGGGAAGGTAGTTCAGGGTTTTGGAGCATATCACTAAGCACTATGAAGCAAGAACCTCATTAAACAACACATAATCCCTCCGTGATAGTATTGGCTTTTCCTATAGACTCAATGTGATCTTGGATCACTAAAATATAAAATATAGAGTCTTGAGCTTTGAGCTTGAGCCAATCTTTTTGTCCTTAATATTTTGAGGGGTCCACTTTCCTCATCCATGCCATGCCATTCATTGAGCTTTTCCTGAAATATTAATCCTGGAATATCATTAGCTCAATGAGCTATATGTTGTTAGGAATTACCAAAACCACCTAGGGATAGTTGCACTTTCACTCCTTAATTCCTCTCATATCACGCTCTCCCTAAATCTCAAAAGTTTCATCCACACAAAACTCAACAAGGACTCGTGAGATAAGTTAGTATAAACCAATGCAAAAACCTTATCGTACTCTACTATAGAAAATCACTAAAATTATTATTAAACATTGCATACTAAATGCCTCTGCATATTTAATAGTCCTATCCTCAAATAGAATCATTAGAGAAGCAAACATATGCAAACAATGCAAACATAACAACAATCTGCCTAAACAGGACAGTCCGTAAAGAATGAAGCAAGATCCATACTTACCTAGATACAAAAATTATGAAAGAAAATTACCACTGTAGTAAATTTATTATGCCAAAGGTTTCAATATTTTATCACATTCTGACTTTTCTAGGGAATTTTTGCAACAGTGGTAAACTTTCTGTTTTCAAACAGCAACATGTAGACTTGTAAAATAGGCATAGTAAAGGCTATCAATGCCACTTTCATTGAAATAAAAGATGCAAAATGTTGTCCTAAATAATAGCAAGCAAATCCTAACAAAATAAATTGACGCTCCAAGCAAAGCACATATCATGTGGTGAATAAAAATATAGCTCCAAGTAAAGTTACCGATGAACGCAGACGAAAGAGGGGATGCCATCCGGGGCATCCCCAAGCTTAGGCTCTTGGTTTTCCTTGAATATTACCTTGGGTTGACTTGGGAATCCCCAAGCTTAGGCTATTTTCTGCTCCTTATTCCATAGTCCATCGAATCTTTACCCAAAACATGAAAACTTCACAACACAAAACTTAACAGAAAACTCGTAAGCTCAGTTAGTAAAAGAAAACAAACCACCACTTCAAGGTACTGTAATGAACTCATTATTTATTTATATTTGTGTTAAACCTAATGTATTCCAACTTTTCTATGGTTCATAAACTCTATTACTAGCCATAGGTTCATCAAAATAAGCAAACAACAGACGAAAAACAGAATCTGTCAAAAACAGAACAGTCTGTAGTAATCTGTAGGTTTCGAATACTTATGGAATCCCCAAAATTCTAAATAAATTGCTGGACGTGTAGAATTTATCTATTAATCATATTCAAAAAGAATTGACTAAATAACACCCTCCATTAAAAAATGTCAGCAAATCTCTTGAGCGCTAAAGTTTATGTATTTTACAGCAAGATCGCAAAGACTTTCCCCAAGTCTTCCCAAAGGTTCTACTTGACACAAACACTAATTAAAAGCATAAAACCACATCTAAACAGAGGCTAGATGAATTATTTATTAATAAACAGGAGAAAAAAGCATGGAACAAAAATAAAATTGGGTTGCCTCCCAACAAGTGCTAACGTTTAATGCCCCTAGCTAGGCATGATGATTTGAGTGATGCTCACATAAAAGATAAGAAGTGAAATATAAAGAGGGCATCATGAATAATATGAATAGAACATTTAAGTCTAACCCACTTCCTATGCATAGGTATTTTGTGAGAAAACAACTTGTGGGAACAAGAATCAACTTGCATAGGAAGGTAAAACAAGGATAACTTCAAGATTTTCAACACAAAGAGAGGAAACTTGATATTATTGCAATTCCTACGAGCATATATTCCTCCCTCATAATAATTTTCAGTAGCATCATGAATTAATTCAACAATATAACCATCATATAAAGCATTCTTTTCATGATCTACAAGCATAGAAAATTTACTACTCTCCACATAAGTAAGATTCTTCTCATTCGGAATAGTGGGAGTATTATAAGAAACTCAAATACTATAGATTGTTTCCACATTAAAAGAGTAATGTTCAGAAAAAGGGTAATCATAATCATGACAATTTTTAATATAATCATCACTAATTTTTATAGCATACGTATCATCACAATAATTATCATAAGTAGCAACTTTGTTCTCATCATAATTGATTGAAACCTCTTCCAAGATAGTGGAATCATTACTAAATAAAGTCATGACCTCTCCAAATCCACTTTCTTAATTATCACAATAAGATTCAACATCCTACAAAATAGTGGGATCATTACTTCCTAAAGTTGACACTCTTCCAAACCAACTTTCATCAATATAACCATCATAAATAGGAGGCATGCTATCATCATAATAAATTTGCTCATCAAAACTTGGGAGACTAAAAATATCATCTTCATCAAATGTAGCATCCCCAGGCTTGGGACAAACATTAATTGCAGCAAATACATTCTCAAACATGCCATTCTCATCAAACATAGCATCCCCAAGCTTGGGCCTTTTCATATCATAAGCATAATCACTCTCATCATTAATTGTATGGATAGCACCAATAGTATAACAATTATCATCATCATAATGAGTAATAGGAGCAACATTATTTGGGAGGGATACATTTTTACCTTTGCCTCTCCATCTTTTCTTTTTCTTCTTCAAATCATGTGTTGGTTTTATCCTCTTTTCGGAGCTCCTTATTAATGAGATTGGTTGAATAGAAGGCTGCTCCTCATTATCTGATTCATCATAAGAAATAATAGGAGGATATTGGGAAGCCTCTTCCCTTTCATTAGTATTCTCTTGAGCCTCTATTTGTTTTGTTTTCTTTATGTAAGTGGAAATATAAGGATTTTTCAATGCAATTCACCCCACAATAAATAAAAATTTCTTCTATATCAATATCGAGGAATTTCTCAAGGTTATATTCTGGAATATGCTTAGTTATACGTTTCATTTCTTCATAACCCAAAAGCAAACTAAGTTCATTATGATGTGCAAGGGAAATCAAATCATCACAACTTTTGAACACGATATGATCATGAACCAATTTGCATTGGAGATTTAAATGACCATGTTCATTGCAAAGTTCACAAGTATGGAGAAGAAATTTTATATTTTCTACACAAAAATCTAGCCTCTCTTGCAACCATTTGGTTTCTAAATACTTGCAAACTCTATGCACTCCACAAAAGTTAACATGCTTATAAGAGACATTTTGATTATGGCTAGTGAAATCATCATTAGTACTATGGATATTCGAGGAGTTCATACTAACAACATTGCAATCATGCTCATCATTCAAAGATTTAGTGCCAAACATTTTATAGACTTCTTCTTCTAGCACTTGAACACAGTTTTCCTTTCCATCATTCTCACGAAAAATATTAAAAAGATGAAGCGTATGAGGCAAACTCATTTCCATTTTTTTGTAATTTTCTCTTACAAACTAAACTAGTGATAAAACAAGAAACTAAAAGATTCGATTGCAAGATCTAAAGATATACCTTCAAGCACTCACCTCCCTGGCAACAGCGCCAGAAAAGAGTTTGATGTCTACTACACAACCATCTTCTTGTAGACGTTGTTGGGCCTCCAAGTGCAGAGGTTTGTTGGAGAGTAGCAAATTTCCCTCAAATGGATGGCCTAAGGTTTATCAATCCGTGGGAGGCGTAGGATGAAGATAGTCTCTCTCAAACAACCCTACAACCAAATAACAAAGAGTCCGTTGTGTCCCCAACACACCCAATACAATGGTAAATTGTATAGGTGCACTAGTTCGGCGAAGAGATGGTGATACAAGTGCAAGATGGATGATAGATATAGGTTTTTGTAATCTGAAAATATAAAAATAGAAAAGTAACTAATGATAAAAGTGAGCGAAAACAGTATTGCAATGCGTTGAAACAAGGCCTAGGGTTCATACTTTCACTAGTGCAAGTTTTCTCAACAATAATAACATAATTGGATCATATAACTATCCCTCAACATGCAACAAAGAGTCGCTCCAAAGTCACGAATAGCGGAGAACAAACAAAGAGATTATGGTAGGGTATGAAACCACCTCAAAGTTATCCTTTCTGATCGATCTATTCAAGAGTCCGTAGTAAAATAACACGAAGCTATTCATTCCGTTCAATCTATCATAGAGTTCATACTAGAATAACACCTTAAGACACAAATCAACCAAAACCCTAATGTCACCGATACTCCAATGTCACCTCAAGTATCCGTGGGTATGATTATACGATATGCATCACACAATCTCAAATTCGTCTATTCAACCAACACAAAGAACTTCAAAGAGTGACCCAAAGTTTCTACCGGAGAGTCAAGACGAAAATGTGTGCCAACCCCTATGCATAAGTTCACGGAACTCGCAAGTTGATCACCAAAACATACATCAAGTGGATCACATGATATCCCATTGTCACCACAGATAAGCACGTACAAGACATACATCAAGTGTTCTCAAATCCTTAAAGACTCAATCTGATAAGATAACTTCAAAGGGAAAACTCAATCCATTACAAGAGATTAGAGGGGGAGAAACATCATTAGATCCAACTATAATAGCAAAGCTCGCGATACATCAAGATCGTGCCAACTCAAGAACATGAGAGAGAGAGAGAGATCAAACACATAGCTACTGGTACATACCCTCAGCCCTGAGGGTGAACTACTCCCTCCTCATCATGGAGAGCGCCCGGATGATGAAGATGGCCACCGAAGAGGGATTCCCCCCTCCGACAGGGTGCCAGAATTGGTCTAGATTGGTTTTCGGTGGCTATGGAGGCTTATGGCAGCGAAACTCCCGGTCTATTCCATTCCCCGATGTTTTTAGGGTATATGGATATATATATATAGGCGAAAGAAGTCGGTCAGGGGAGCCACGAGGGGCCCACGATGGTGAGGGCGCGCCCAGGGGGGTAGGGCACGCCTCCCTGCCTCGTGGCTTCCTCAATGCTTCCCTGACGTCTACTCCAAGTCTCCTGGATTGCTTCCGTTCCAAAAATAACTCTCCTGAAGGTTTCATTCCGTTTGGACTCCATTTGATATTCCTTTTCTTTGAAACACTGAAATAGGCAAGAAAACATCAATTTGGGCTCGGCCTCCGGTTAATAGGTTAGTCCCAAAAATAATATAAAAATGTTTAGTAAAGACCATAAACATCTAAAACAGATAATATAATAGCATGAATACTTCATAAATTATAGCTACGTTGGAGACGTATTAGATGCAGATGCAGATGATGGTGCTGCCGCCTGATGAAGATGGTGCGGGCGACGATCAGCCGGAGTCAGAGTCGTTGCCCCTCTGCCTGCTGCCATTGTCATCGCCGTGACTGTCCTCCTCGTCACTTTCACTCGAGGACGAGCTTTCGTCGTCGGTCAAGCTCTCCACGCATCACCCTAAGCAGCCTCCCGAGCGCCCAAAGATCTTGACAGAGATTAGACCACTCTCCATTAATTTGAAGTGGAGAATGTCCCCCTCCGAAAAGCTATGGGCATGGGCAAAGGTCTTCCAGCCACGACAGAGGTACATGACATGAGGGGCAGGGAAGTCGACGTCAACCCTCATGCTCCCATCCCCACATCTCCTCATGTGCAGCCTTAGGGCGCGCGGCTGCTCGAGCTCCATCTCTCATGCAAAGAAGGATGGAAGAGGAAGGCGGCTACGCAGGGGCTTATACAGCCTGATGATGAACTCTCGAGGTTGGTCCACGACATGGCCTTCCATCGGGGGTGGAGCCGCCGACGGAGGCACCACCGGGGCACCGCCCCGTCCTCCTCCTCCTCGAGCACGGCAGCAACCACAACCACCACTACAAAAAAAGACACATCCGTGACATTTTGGGCCGAACGAATTTTTTTTCTGTCATACATATGACACTTCTATGACGATAATTGTGACAAAACCCGGTATCATCATAGATGTGGTGGGCTCCTACTTCTATGACAAAAAATCATGACAGAAAATGGGCTTTTCGTCCTGGGCGGGGTGGAGACGCAGCTGCATGACATTCTTTGGGCCGTCCATGACGAAAAAAAAACGTGGTAGAAGCGGGGGGGGGGAGGAAAATTTCGGGGAGTTCCCGGTTACGGTGGGAGGTCGGGGGCCGAGCGATGCGCGTTTCTCTCGTACACGTACGTGCGCGTGTGCGAGGCGTTGGCTCTAACTGAACCCGAGCGAGGCGTTGGGCTCTAACTGAACCCGAGCGATTGCACTGGAGGCTACGCATTACTGAACTCGAGCAATCGATCGATGGCTATTAACTGAACCTGATCAAGCGATTCCTTCGCTACTGCTGCTAACTGAAGTCGATCGATGGGAAGAACAGTGAGCGTTGCGGGGGGGGGGGGGTTGGATGAACAGTGAGTGGTGGCATTGCCTCTGCATGAAGAGGACCCCGTGGTGTGGTGGAGGGCTGGATGAACAGTAGACGGTGGAGGGGTGCCCGTGGAGGGGTGGATGAACAGGACCCCGTGGTGTGGAGGGCTGGATGAACAGTAGACGGTGGAGGGGTGGTTGAACAGGACCCCATGGTGTGGAGGGCTGGATGACAATAGACGATGGAGGAGTGCCCGTGGAGGGGTGGTTGAACAGGACCCCGTGGTGTGGAGGGCTAGATAAACAGTAGATGGTGGAGGGGTGGTTGAACAGTAGCCGGTGGAGTAGCGCGCGGTGGAGGCTGGATGAACAGGAGCCCGTGGAGGCTGGATGAACAGGAGCCCGTGGAGGCTAGAGGAGGTCGACGGTGGAGATAAACAGTATCCCGTGGAGTCCCGTTTTGCGGTACGCCACACCCCTCCCAATGAACAGGACCCCCATTTCGACCGCAGGCTCCAACACAAGTCCGTTTCCTCCGTTTTGCGGTACTTCACACCCCTCCCGATGAACAGGACCCCCGTTTCGACCGTAGGAGGTATGTTTCCTCCGTTTTGCAGTACGCCAGACCCCTCATGATGAACAGGATCCCATTTCGAACGTGGCCGGTCGAACACAAGGCCGTTTCCTCCGTTCTGCGGTACGCCAGGCCTCGTTTCCATCGCCTGTTCCGTCCAAGCCCTCCTGATGAACACGACACATTCTGTTGCCTCCCCATAAACACGACGCATTCCGTTGCCTCCCCATGAACACGACGACGACGCTGTTTCTCCGTTCCGACCCAGCCATGCACACGAGCCCTGGCCGTACGTATGCGCGAGTAGGCGTTCGAGACCCCGCCCGTATGTACACATACGTGGCCGTATTTTCTTTCTTGCACCCTGGCCGCTGTACGTACGTGTACATGCTACGTGCGCGCCTCTACTATGACACGTGCGCACCTCTACTACGACACGTGCACGCCTCTACATCGACCAGTATGTACGTACACGTTCTCGACCAGAATGACAACGCTACGTACGCTTCAACCAGGTGGGTCCTGACTGTCAGGCACTTCCTTGCCTGCGAAGATGTAGCTGGTGGGTCCTAGCAGTCGGGGGCAAATCGTTTTCTATTTTTCTTGCCCGGACGCACTTCCTTGCGTGCGAAGATGTAGCTGGTGGGTCCCAGCAGTCGGGGGCCTGGTGGGTCCCAGCAGTCAGGGGAGCGAATCGTTTTTTTCCGGACGCACTTCCTTGCGTGCGAAGATGTAGCTCGTGGGTCCCAGCAGTCAGGGGGCGAATCATTTTTTTCGCGACATACGGTGGCCCGTACGATGGGTCCCCGCTGTCAGGTGGAGGAATAATTATTTTGCGCGTAATAAGGAGGCACTTCCTTGCGGCTGCCGTGGACCCAACTGTCAGCCTCTCCATGTATAGTACTCTTCCGATGGAAGTCGGTCGTTGACCATGTTGACCACGCCACGCCGAGAGCACCAGGGCGGTGGTCTGGATGACGGTGATGCCTTGGAAGGGGACGACACGGAGCCAGGGAAGACGCAGCAGCGGAAGCCCGTGCGGAGAGGAGTACGAGGGTTCACTGGTTCGGCTGCGGTGTGAGGCTGCCGTCGCCGTAGAATAACAGGGGGTGTGGGTGAGTAGAGGGATGGCCTGGCCAGTGGTGGGAGTAGTACGGGGCGATGAGGCCTCCGCGGCATCACAGCCGGCCACGGCAGGCAGGAGCACGAGACACGATCGGCGCTGCTTTGGGCGGCTGGAGCAAGAAGACCAGAGGTTGAAGAAGCACTACGGCCGTTGGATGTACATCGTACGATCACTGCAACTAGAATCATTTATATTCACTAAGTTGACAAAGCCCTTGGTACGCATTAACTTAGTAGGCCCACGGCTTGGATTTGGTAGAGAACATATAGCCCATTTGCGATTTGTAAGAATGTACAGGCCATTTATTAATTCTAATGGAATTTACTACAGCCCATTTACAGTTTGTTAAAAGTACAACCCAACTTCTAGCTAGGACAACGATTAATAATTTCAAAAAACCGCTCAAAACAGAATTCAAAAAAAATTCCCACATTTTGATGGGATCCGGAATATTTGTATCCGAAATTTCTAGTCAGGTTAAATATAATTTCAAAATAAAGTTGTATTACGTTAAAATCCAATGAAATATTGCGCGCGCAACAAGTAATGAAATTAAAATTTTCAAATTCCAAAAATAATATATTTTTCAAACTAATTACGTGTTTGGTGCATAGTAACTGTCTAGTTATTATAATTACATTCCATTTATTATTTCTTAAAGTTCATTTTCTTGTTAAGCCTAATGCATACCTCCTAGGAAAGTTTGCAGCCCAGCGGGGCGGAGAATAACAAGTTGACCCGGATATTGTGTACAACTGTCGGCCTAGTTGCATTGCTGATGTTGAAAAAAGCTATTTTTTATACACACATTAAAAAATTGTATAGATAAGGAACATTTTTTATACACACATTTAACAATTTTTAAATACATGATTAACACTTTTTAAAATATATTTTTTAGTCAATAGAGTGCCCACAACGAGCGGAGGAGGTCACAATACACATATTTTTTAAATACATGATTAACACTTTTGCAAAAACAATTAGCCCACAGCGAGCCAATTAGCTCCAGTCGGCCCACAGTGGGCCAACAGGGGCCAGTCGGCCAGCTGTAGGCCGACTGGAATCCAATCGGCCTGCTGTGGGCCGACTAGGCCCAGTCGGCCTGCAGCGGGCGGATGGTGTATTATTTTTGAAAAAAATTACCCAGCGTAATATTTATGAAAATTAATAAAAAATGTATTATTTAAGAAAAAATAGCGAAAAAGGCCTGTGTAGTACAGTACAACCTAACATGGTTACTCAGCCCACATTCGGCGACGCAGGAAAGGCCCAAACAAGGCTTCTGTACAACTTTTTGAAGTCACTGAGCTCAATTAATAACTTAAGAAAAAGTTAGATTACAGTGGAACCTAATTAAAAGCTGTCATGAGCAAATAAATAATTCAACGGGTCCCACTTGTGCGTGTGCGTGTGTGTGTGAGAGAGAGAGATAGAGACCCATCAGCCGATGCTCGTAAATACATCTTTCAGCCATATGCATTGTTGATGCTCATTAAAAACTTATATAGTTGACACAATCATATAGAACATCATAGCACACTGAACTTGCATACAAAAATTTCACGCAGGCGGCACAATCAGGATGGAAGCAGTGGATCGCTACGGGAAGGGCTATGTTGAAACCAATGAAGTCGTACATAACGGTTCATCGTCTTTATCAATGACGGGGAAATATCTTGAATGTTGTGCAAAGAAAACAGATAGACAACACAATAAGTTCTCCTAGCACATTAAGTTGACGTTCAGCCCTTTCTAAAAAAAGTTCAGGTACAAAATTAGAACATGTCACAATCAAATGTACTGGCATATCAGTGCTTCACACCCATAGCTCGGATTTAACAAGTATCTGACAAGATTCAGTTGTTACCTCAAATTAGAGCACATCCAGGCAGCCAGCCCTGCCTCTTTTCCCAAAGAAGCAGTGGCCTCCACCGCGCGATGGAGTAGGCCATGTGCCATCCATCGTTTTGAGCAACACGAGGAAAGTCTGACGTTGACTCTTGTAATGGACGTCGTTGACGGACCCTGGCACCAGCGGCGGCGGCAGAACTTTGATTGATGGATTGACCACTTCTTCGACATGCACGAACACTCGATACAGGTACATCCTTAACGTGGTCCGCGGCGGCCTTGGTGGCGACGAATAGTACAACCCGAGTTCCTGCACCGGTATCTCAACACCAATCACCTTCGGTATGGTGGACGGCTTCTTCATCCATGCCATAACCATCAGAGCCCAGCTGTCTGGAGGAACAAACATACTTACGAGCTCACCTCCAAGGTCGTTGATAAGCTCGTTCATGGACTCGCTGTTCCAAGCACGTCGAGGCATGCCGTGGAAAGTAAGCTTTGTTAAAAACTCAAGCTCAGAGGGCACCGAGCCCCATCCTGGGTGCCACTGATCAAAGCTCACCATCGCGCCATCGCAGAACAAACGCCGGGAAGATTCGAACACACGACTGCAGTCGAAAGTTGTTCGGAACTTGACGAAGAAATCAGCCGGTGGTGGACAGACTTCGACGAGAAAGTTACTTATTTGGATGCCGTGCGCAATGCCAAGAGCTTTGACAAGGTCATCCGGCGAGATGGGAGGCCGGTCGCCGTTGATGGTTACCATCAGCACTTTGCCCGCAAACTGGTCGTCAAGTGCCGCCATGCCATTGTTGAGCGACAGCATGCAGCGACCGAAGGCGGGACGGACCTCAGGATCTCTGGCTCGGAGATCCGCGTTGACCGGCGACATGATAGTGCGCTTGAGTATAGGGAGTACAGGAGGGGGATTTGGGGGAACTGGAGTAGGAATCGAGATTCCAGAGGTGGGGGAGGGGCGGGAGACTGCGAATGAAAATGTAGCATGAATTTCGAGCACGCGCCAATATGCTCTCGGCATGCAAGTGCACGAAAACACCGGTGGCGCCCACATGTCGGCCTAAGAGTCCTTATTCATTCTTTTTTGGAGAGCCCGACCTTTTTTTCAGGATCTTTTGAGAGCCCGTCCTGAGAGTCATAATTGACCTGTTTGGCATTGCGTTACTACTCGGCCCATATTCAACGACACCTCACTGGCCCAAACAAGTGTACATCATCGAAAAGACACTGAGCTCAAATTATAAAAGGAGATATACTCTAAACACTAGAGAGTGGTGACGCCCTCATTTAGCCCACCAGTAGTTCGAGACAATAAACAGTTTGAAACAACAATATATACAACATTCAAACACTGACTAGTGACTACTACTGACATAAACAGAAATACATGATAGTTCATAAGAAGTCTTGCTACACCACAAAAACGCACCCATCTGCAGCGCTCAGACTCTCGTGATCCAGATGAGAATGACATTCTAAACAGAAGCAACTATTACATAGTAAGAGTGACATAGACGAGGATGACCAAATGTCAAGGAATATGCATAACAAAAGAAAGAACTACCCATCCAGAACCAGCAGCAAAGACAACAAAGTCATTCGAATAGATGATCCAACACCATCATAATTTGCAGCCCCGCTTCAGTGACCAGTGATCCGGAGACACCAGTACTCCACCCTTTCGATGCAAAAGCCCAATTACCTATCAACCTGAAGGCTCGAACCACATCACTTCTTGTCAGAATTGAGACATCCAAGGATCAAAGTTAATCCGGATGCCTTTGTCATTCTCACCTTCTTTTGGCTGCAGGTTGTATCGTTGACAATTAGGGGAGTTTGCTCCCGAACTCCTAGGGCTCGCCGTGTAGACGCAGTTTTCCATAGCAAACAGAGTCTCTCTACCATCAAGGTCCTTGCCAACGGTGATCTCCTGGTTAATCGGATAATTGAGTCCGAGAAACAGAGAGTGTGAACCAAGGCTGTTTACCCGCCTCCAACTAAAAAATCCTAAAGGCCCCAGCAAGCTGGTATCCTGCTCATAGATGTAACAACCATTGTCCGGATACTCACGTATTACATGGTGCTTGTATACAGTGATGTGTTTGCAATATAACTTTTCTGTCTCATGTGTCCGAATGATCATCAGTCTTTTGCCGTCGTCTGATCGAGCAAGGAACCAGTTGTGCTTCCCTGTTTTTGGCCAAGGTGGTGTGATTACAAAGGGCAGTAATGTAACGCCCTCGATGCGGCTATATCTCCCACGTGTCAAAGCACGACTTAGAGGCATAACCGCATTGAAAGCAATGTCGCAAGTGAGGTAATCTTCGCAAACAACCCAGGTAATACAATAGGGGAAAAGATACATAGTTGGCTTACAATCGCCACTTCACACAAATACATGAATAAAGCATTACATCAACCAGATACAATCAAGGTCTGACTACGGAACCAAAATAAAAGAAGAACCCCAAATGCGACAAAGGTCCCCGATCGACCCCAACTGGGCTCCACTACTGATCAACTAGAACGAAACAACACAAAGGACAAGATCTTCATCGAGCTCCTCCTGAGCTGGGTCGCGTCATCTGCAAGGACTCATCGGCACCTGCAAGCTGGTTTTGGAAGTATCTGTTAGTCACGGGGACTCAGCAATCTCGCACCCTCGCGATCAAGACTATTTAAGCTTATGGGTAAGGTAAAAGGTATGATGTGGAGCTGCAGCAAGCAACTAGCATATATGGTGGCTAACATACGCAAATGAGAGCGAGAAGAGAGGGCAAAGCACGGTCGATAAAAGTATGATCAAGAAGTGATCCTAAAACAACCTATGTCAAGCATAACTCCAACACCGTGTTCACTTCCCGTACTCTGTCGAGAAGAGACCATCACGGTTACACACGCTGTTGATGCATTTTAATTAAGTAAAGGTTCAAGTTATCTACAACCGGACATTAACAAATTCCCATCTTCCCATAACCGCGGGCACGGCTTTCGAAAGTTCAAATACCTGCAGGGGAGTCCCAACTTAGCCCATGACAAGCTCTCACGGTCAATGAAGGAATAGACCTCCTCCCAAGACGTTCCGATCAGACTCGGTATCTCAGTAATTCAAGACACTTCGACAGGTTAAAATAAGACCAGCAACACCGCCCGAATGTGCCGACAAATCCCGATAGGAGCTGCACATATCTTTTTCTCAGGGCACACTCAGATTGTCCTAGGTACGGGTAGGCCAGCCCAGAGTCGCCCCTGGTGGCCACCGGTAGCTGACAGGTGGACCAACACTCAGAGGAGCACTGGCCCGGGGGGGGGGGGTTAAAATAATATGACCCTTGAGTCTGTAGAACCCAAGGGAAAGAAAAGGCTAGGTGGCGAATGGTAAAAACCAATGTTGGGCATTGCTGGAAAAGCTTTAATCAAGGCGAACTATCAAGGGGTTCCCATTATAACCCAACCGCGTAAGGAACGCAAAATCCGGGAACATAACACCGATATGACGGAAACTAGGGCGGCAAGAGTGGAACAAAAAACTAGGCGAGAGGCCGAGCCTTCCACCCTTTACCAAGTATATAGATGCATTAAGATAACATGGCAATATAATGATATCCCAACAAGTAAATAAAAGATGTTCCAAAAAGGAACGCCTCCAATCTTCACCTGCAACTAGCAACGCTATAAGAGGGGGCTGAGCAAAGCGGTAACATAACCAATCAACGGTTTGCTAGGACATGGTGGGTTAGAGGTTTGACATGGAAATTTGGGAGGCTTGCAAGCAAGTGGTAGGCATCGTAGCATTGGCATAGCAAAAGAGCAAGCAAACTAGCATCGCAAACATAGTAGTGATTTCGAGGGTTTGATCATCTTGCCTGCACAGTTGTCAGAGTTGACTGGATCCCTGAAAGCAAACTCAACGGGCTCCTCGTTAGCGAACTCGTCTCCCAGCTCTACCCAAACAAGACAAACAAGCAACAAGGATACAATCAACCACGTGCAAACTCAAACAACGCAATGCAAAGATGCTATGCTATGCGGGATGCGATGCGGGATGCGAAATGCAAGATATGACAGGAAATGCATGAACCTGGCCTCAACATGGAAATCGAAGTGTGCTACTGGAAAGATGAGATGAAATCGCTTGAAAATGATATAAAGAATGCCGGAATCGGAGTTACGGTTTCGAAATGGCAAGCAATTCAAAAATGACACCGGTCTGCGATTTACAGCAAGTAGCCATCTAAATGCAATGAGATGAACATGCTATAGCACCCAAACATGACAACAAAATACATGGCAGGGATGCACACAAGATACTTAACAAAAGTATAGCACTGAGCTACGGCCAATTCATCCATTAACAGGTTCAAACAAGCATGGCAAAAATGCATATGACAAACAGATCTCAGACTTGGTGAAATCAACACTTGTCTGGAATTTCAGATCAGGTAGCCCTCTTCGGAGCAACAAAACTACATGCTACAGGATCTAATCATGTCAAAGTAAAGCATGGAATGGAGCTACTCAAAGAGCTTAACAAAAGTCCCTTAGTGACCTTGAGCCAAAAGGGATCAGAAAATACAATTGCAAGCACGCGAACATAGCAAAAACATAATCAGTTTTCATACTTGCAAGCATGCGAACATAGAAAATACAATTGCAAGCACGCGAAAATATAACTCAAGTAGGCATGTTTACGAGCTCGATGCACTCCCTACGGTGCAAGTCATGGCAAGACAAGCATACACCCATAAAGAAGGCACAAAATTCAAGCTAGACATGGCAAGAACAATAGCATAGCATGCACGGATCAACTACAACATCATCGGCAAAATTGCAAACAAGTTGAAAATCTGCCAGATTCACAAAGTAGCAAAAGTAGAGCTCGATTGACTCAAGCTAGGCTGCTCCATATTTGCAAACAAAGACATGGATGGATAGAGCACTACAATATTAACAAAACACCCTTACTGATCATCCTCAAAAGAGGCACGGATCAGTAGGAAACAACATGAACATATGGCATCATGAGATAAATAGATCCAGGACTTAGTGGAATTGCTAAGTCCCTCAAAACAGAATTAGCAAGTGCACCACTTTGCAAGCTTGCCCAAGTCACCACACACATCACAAAAATACATGGGTTGCACCTCTGGAAAGATGACAAAACCCTTAACAAAACACATGTAGAGCATCAGGGCATATCATGCACACATTAATCATGGCAAAAATGACAAAAGTGCTAAACGGAGTAGCAGATCTGACAATTAACTCAAGTAGCCATCTTCTAAGAGCATTTCGGGCATCAAGATGATCTCAAATGAAAATGATGTAATGGAATGAAATGATTTACTCTCTGAGATGAACATTTTGATGTGCTATATGCAAGAATCAGAGCTACGGATGCAAAGTTACGGAGCCACGAACATGAGCACTTGGACTGAAAATTTCCGGGACAGTGAAAATATACCTTCGGAAAAAGTCAAACCGGGACGAAGTGGTACGGGACGGAGGGATCCGGATCTAGACGGGGCGTTTGGATCGAGGGAGTGGTGGATCTGATCCCGCTTCGTGGATCTCGCCGGAGAAGTTCGCCGGAGACGGGGGAGACGGCCAGAGAGGAGGAAGAAGGCGACGCGGAGGCTGGAGGACGATGCCGGCGAGGCAGCGGCGGAGGACGCCAGCGAGCGAGGTGGCGGTGCACGTCGACCGAGGCGGCCAGTGGGGAGGAGGCGTGGCGGCGAGGCGGCGTGGCGGCGCATGGCGGCGAGGCGGCAGGCGGCGAGGCGGCGCATGGCGGCGAGGAAAGGTGGCGCGCGGGGTGCACGAGTGCGGCGGCGCGGGCGCCCTCAGGCGGCGGGGCAGGCGCGCACAGATCCGGGCCCGGGCGGGCCTGCCACGGGTCCGGCGGGCCGCGGGAGGCGGGGAGGAGAGAGAAGGAGGCGGCTGGCTGAGGTGGCGCGCCGCGGTTGGCCCGGAGCGGTGGCGCGGCTGATGTGGCGGCTGCCCATTGGGCGGGGTGAGGTGGAGGGCGAGCGGACATGTCCGGGCACGGTGGGAAATTGTCCGGCGGTGCGCGGAGGAGGAGGTTAGGGTTCATCTGCGCGAAAATTCCGGGAGGGACACATATTTATAGGTAGAGGGAGCTAGGAGAGTCCAAATGAGGTGCGGTTTTCGGCCACGCGATCGTGATCGAACGACCGAGATGATGGAAGAGGTTTAGGTGGTTTTTGGGCCAAATTGGAGGGGTATTGGGCTGCGACAAACACGAGGCCTTTTCGGTCCCTCGGTTAACCGTTGGAGTATCAAACGAAGTCCAAATGGTACGAAACTTGACAGGCGGTCTACCGGTAGTAAACCAAGGCCGCTTGGCAAGTCTCGGTCCAATCCGGTAATGTATAATCCCACCACACGAAAGAAAGGTAGAAAAGACCATTGGAGGAGAACGAAGCACTGGATTGCAAAACGGACAACGGGGAAAAAACTCGGATGCATGAGACGAACCTGTATGCAAATGAAATGCACATGATGACATGATATGCGATGCATGACACGCAAGCAATGACAAGGCAACAACAGCGAATAACTAGAGGACACCTGGCACATCGGTCTCGGGGCGTTACAAGTAACTATAGGGACACTACATCATATCAAAAAGGACAGGCATTGTTAATGTAAGATCATCATTGTTCAGAGTATGAGTAGGATAATGCAAGAAACAACATTGATATGTCCCTGTTGGAACTGGGAGGAAAATAGAGGGAAATGTATACTGGGTTCAAAAATATAGAAGTGCCATGCATGGTTATACTCATGTTATCTCGCAATCGATTCTTCACAGGAAACTACCATGTCATGCATGTTATGTAATCATGTTCTGTCCTCACAAATAAATTCTTCAAGGTAACTAACAGAGCATGCATTGTTATATACTCGTGTTCTGTGGGCAAAATTTTTGTGAGGATATTATTCTAGCCATTGATTGCTGAAGGCCAAATATAGGTATGTACACATGGTAAGCATTGCAGGATTTCACTACTTCCAAATATAGAGTTCTCCATATGCACATTTACTTCCCTAATGTATGGTTAGATGAAACCAACAGTGTGGTGCATGTTTCTACATCATGAAAATGAGGAAACTAACATGGCCATTGATACACACTCATATTTAGTAGTAGTATATAGATTACTGTAAAATAAGGATAATATCCATATATTCCTAACCGTTTGATTATTCAGGGTACAAATTGGCTGTAATGACATGGTCGCAATCGCATGAATTAACTCATTCCAAATATAGCTGATTTACGGCGTCTCCAATACATTGCCATAGTTCTACTCAAATTCTGCTCAAACAGAGATATGCCAATCATCACAAAAAGTTCAAACAATGTCATGGCATCATCATTAACATGAGGGGAAACAACTTACACGCGCCATCCCAGCAATACATGGTGCCATTTGCTTTGTCGATCGCGTAGATGATGCCATTGTGTTCAATAGCACCACAGAAGTGTGTATCAGCTTTGACGATGATCCACTGCGAGCCGAGTTGTCTCCAGCTAAAGAAGGCACCGACGTAAACATAGGCGAGTCCGCGGTCGAACAAGGCAATTAGCTTGAAGTCTGCGTAATTTGCATGTCATGTGGGCACTTGTCAGATTAAAACCTTCTGCAAAACAAGGTCTGTCCAACTGACGTAGTAATCTAGATGACTTGGACCGCGATGGTAATACTCTATATAATCCAACGGAGGAAGGATAATCTCATGGGAGGTCTGGAAGTTCACGAGCACCAACTTTTTACCGTCTTCTCTGAAGGCAGCCATCCAGTGGGAGTTCATGCCAACCCAGTACATACCTACCAAGAAGTTTCGTGCGATGGTGATCGGATAGATGTCAAGGGAAATGATGTACGACGACCCACTACATACCTGCAAAGAAGTTTAGGCTAATGGAGATCGGATTGAAGTCGAGGGGCATCATGCACGCCTCCATATCATGGTGAGCCAATCTCGCAAGAGCAGATAGCAGCAAGCAGGGTGTCTTGAAAAGCTTAGGCCTCGCTTCGACGATGGCCGTGTGCATGTCCCTTGAGCATGGAGCTAGCCGCAGGGCGCTCAACATATCCATACACGAACAACAGAGGTTGAGGATGTCACTGGGAAGATTGCTCCAATCGCGGCTCATATGGATGCTACGCGGTTCACGTTCGGCCATGGTGGAGTTTGGAAGGGGGCTTGATTTACGGGGGAGAAGGATGTCAGTGCTGGAGCGGCTAGCGAGGGAATAGTGGTACTGGGGGAGGCGAGTGAGGCGACGGTACACGGGGGCACAGTGAAATGGAGATGGAGATGGAGTGGTGCTATGGGAGCGGAGAGGGAGACGAGGCGAGGCGCCAATGTGCTGTACAGTGGCTGTGAAAGACTGCACTATGCATAGGGTGAGGCTGACTTTGGTAACCCGAACACGCTGCCTGGACTAGTGTCAGACGCAGGGTGTTGTCACTTCACTGTGAGGACCGGATGAATAGTATTTTGACCATCAAGTGTACCACAGTTGTACTACTACTACTACTACTACTAGTAGGTACATGAGTACTCCAGTATTGTATAGAGTAAATAGGTCTCTCGTGCTAGCATGCCTGTTCACTTCATCGTTCAGGTATCATCCATATTGCGAGCAGAACCAAATTCTCGTGCATGCCCAATCAATGCTCTGCCGCGATGCATGCAGTGGTCATTCTGGTGCATCAAGCACGGCATCCAGATCGTTCCACACTTGAGCAGAGGAAACATGGAAAGGTAGAACGCGGCAGCAGAGGAAGAGAACGCTGGCTAACGAGGCTGGGAGGGGATCGAGCAGGAAGTTAATGCTCCACGCCTAAAGGTTTTGAGAAAACCTGATTTTCATAAGGTGACTTATACTCACCTAAACGGAGGGAGTATTCCTTAACCAGAGAATGTTGTGTCTCCCACTCACGCGCTCAAATAAAAAACTACGACACATTCTTTATCTGTTTGCATAGGTCCCACCTATCAGGAAGGATGGGCACGTACACGAACAGGTCGACTCATCAGTCTACCCGCATAGCCTTTTCGTTTAGTCTACCAAGCTGTCTAATCAACTGCCTGCATGCCACTTCTCCCATTTACTTCTCCATTGGGAACCAATTCTCCTCGGCTTCTTCACCTCCCCTTCGTCTTCATTTGCATCCAAACCCCACCGCATTCACATTGTTTTAACCTCTTTAAATAATCAACTACTACTTTAGTTAGACTAGCCATCTAATCCTAATTCTCCAAACCATAGCCCTCTATTCCAGCGGTTCCAAATGGCGATAGAGATCGAGATGCAGGTTTTTAGCGTCCAACATGTCCTTGTCGAAGGCTCGATGCGCATAGTTGCCACCGTCACCGTCCACCCAAGGGTTGTTCGGTAGTGGATCAACAATGTATCCAACTCCCTCGAGAAGGTAGAGACGAGGGTCATCGGTCTCGATGCAGAGTACACGGAGCGTGCCCTTGGGAAGATCCAGCGCGCCGCCGTCCTTCAGCTGTGCTTCGAAGATGATGTTTTGGTGTACCACATCATACACTCGCCCTCCATACCAGGTGAGCTTCATGATTTCTTGTCTCGGGAGGACGTATACATCTGTGGGGCAGCCATCGAAGGGGACAAATAGAAGCTGGAGCCGTACAACCTTGATTTGAATAGCATCGCTGACCTACAAACCAGAATCAAAATTCCTGTAGAAGTTTGTGATAAACAGACACCATCCCTATTCGACGTAGAAAATTTTGTGCTCGGTACAAATCTTCAGACGGGTGACGAGACAGTGGCATTAAGGTCGTCTGGATGGGAGAATTATCCCTTGACGTACGAGCGGATAAAATATGCTGCCCTCGATGCCCATGTGAGTTTCGAGATAGCTGCAAGGTCCAAAGAGCTTGTTGCAAAGCCGTCTCCCACAGAGAATGAGAACAAGAATAAGAAGAAGAAGAAGAAGAAGAAGAAGAATAAAAAGCTGCACCAGCAGGAGGGCATTATGGATGGATGAACTATTTTCTCTCTTGTAAAAAAATTATTCCCTCTCGGTGTATATTGATATAGATGGACTATTTCGATGGTGTGCATGTCTTTGGAACAGAGTAGTAGCGTGGGTCCGCCTGACTATAAGGAACTATTTATCCGCATATATAGCTTTCTCTGCTACTCCTTCCAGTGATCGGTATGCAGTGCATGTGTCCATAGAGATGATAGGTTGTCCATGGAAGTTCAACTATGGCAACCATCACGTTTCATCTCGCGATTCCCACGATGCCTCTCCAACCCACGGCACCACACCCCCCGACATGCACCTCACCCCTCTCGGCCGCACCGCCCCTCTGCCTTTGTGTGCATGACATGTGGGCCACCTAAAATGTAGCGAGCATCAAGTTTCTATCACAGCCACCCTCGGTTCCCATGACGCTGCTCGAACCCATGAAACCACATGTCCCCCGACCTGCGGCTCACCCCTCTTGGCCCCACTGCCCCTCTGCCTATGGGAGCATTACATGTGGACCAGTCACCTATCGGGTCCACATGTTATTGATTCAAAGGTAGGTGTAGTAAGGCGCCGAAGCTCAGTCCCGACGGCCCTAAGAGGGAAATGTAACTCCTGCGCCAAGGCTTGTGGTGCTCCTACAGCACGAAATCGTGCCAAACTCGAGATTTGTTTCTTTACTATACATGAACGCATCGATTTAATGGATATTGTAATCTCAACATGTGATGGGGAGGTCTAAATTTGAATTTGAAACTTATAAAACGAGAAGATTCAAAAGAAATAAACTGGGAGAGAGGGAGTATATCGTAGGATGTGTCCCATGCAAAATAAGTCCCCTGGTTTGTCACCGCGAAGATGCGGTTAGAAAGGAGCACATCGTCTTCCTACTCGTATGGCAACAAATCGGTCGCAGACGGCATGGTCCGCCTTTGACCGCCATGTGCAAGGTTCGTGCTATCTTATTCAATCTCACCATGGTTCCATCGTACCAATTCGTGCGGTGGCCCGTTGCATGGCTGATCCCAATTTTGGACAAAGGTTCTACGGGAACGGTTTCACTGTTGTAAATGTTGTGCAAATTGATGTTGGTACCCTCCCGTACATATGCAAGCCAATCTCCACTTGCACCGAGCCTAACCTGTGAAACAGTGGGCAGGGGGAGAATTAGGAAATGGACACGGAACTAGTCTTTAGAATGCATTTACTACGTGATCAAACTCATCTTACCTGCTCATCGGAGGAAATCCGAGTGCCCCTCAACGTCGGCATCTCAAGGGGCGTCAACTTGCAACTACGCCACGCCGCGCTGGAGAGACCCCCAAGGAAACATCCTCGTGCGTTCCACGAAACATCAAGATGCATTTGTATGAGTAGTTTATCTTGTGAGAGAAAAGGATGAACGAGGGAAGGCCTCTAGATATAGAGATGGACACTACTACTACCAATGTGTTGGCCCGTGCATTGCAATGGATCCAAAGTAGTAGAATAATACTTGTTCACGTGCTTGAAATATAAACACTCTAGTTTTGATATACATGTGTCAGCAGACATGACAACTTGTCCATGGAAGTTGAACCACGGCGACCATCACGTTTCTTGTTTCTACCACTAAGCCACTGAAGTACGGTCCCATGGGCCCCGAGAGGGAAATGTAACTCCTGCGGCAGGCCTTGTGGTGCTCCTGCAGTACGAGCTCGTGCCAAAACTGGAATTTGTTTCTTACTACTACCAACTAGTACTAGTAAGGTACACGTGCATTGCACACATGAGATTCTGGTGGTTTGTGCATTATGCTTCTACATGTGGAGCTTTCTGGATTCTAACATGTGGCAAAATCTGGTGGAATGTAAGGTTAGGCAAGTTTGATTAACTTAGGCGAGTGTTTGATTCAAGCCACACCTTAGGCAAGCCACACTAAGGCCCCACATGACATACACACAAAAAATGTGGCAAGATTCCCTTAGGCTTGCCAACTTGTTTCTCTCATTTTGAAGAACTAATAACTTTGCCTAAGCTTAGTTGTGGCAAAGTTAGGGTCTGTTTGATTCAAAGGATTTTCATAGGATCTTTGAAGGATTAGAATCCTTAGGAATTTTTCCTACGTTGGTCATTTGATTCGTAGGATTGAATCATGTAGAATATTTTCCTAAGGATTCATTTGTACTACGTTTCACAGGAATTCTAACATGCACTCCAACCTCTTGAAAGAAATCCTTTGTTTTTCATGTGACACAATCAAACAAACTCAAATCCTATAGGGATCCAATGAACATGCCATTCCAATCCTACTTTTTCCTATTCCTGTGTTTCTGCAATCCTATGAATAAAAGAGGCCCTTAGTCATGAATTAAGTTCAACCATGGAGTCTTCTAGATTATACATGTGGCAGAATCTGGTGGTTGATATCCAAAGGCCAGTAGTGCTCGGATTTGCCATCTTTGTACCATCGGATTGGCTTCATCCAACGACCAACCTTCAAAGTTTTTCACACACTATATAGGGGGTATAGATATAGATGTGCCGGTCCGTTGCAACGGATCCAAAGTATATATATCTATTTAGTGGAGTACACTCTAAACACATTATCTATTTATTTTTCTCTAACCTTCCGTAGCCATGGAACCAAGCCACATAAGCTTCATGGGTGCCCCCCACATCATATTATTCATACTACGTTGATAGAAAAAAAGATAAATCACCCAAAACAAGATCTTCCCGTTTTTTGTTCCTACGATGTTGTGCCGTGCACGTACCTACTAGTTGTATAGTGGTAGTACTAGTAATATAGTATTAGGAGTACAAACTTGGTACTAGTAGGAGTAGTACCAGTACGGAATGCTCCTACTCTATCAACGAGCCCCGTCTGACATCAAATTTCTTGGCTTCCGTGCTACAGCTAGATCTTCCCCTCATTTCTTTTTTCCAAACCGGCGGCGGGTGGGGTGTCGGTTTGCTCAATGGCGGTCCCACATGAAAGTGAAAATGCTAGGCAACACGCCATCCGTAAGCCATGTGTCATGCCGGACGGGCCGTGTTGTACTCCCGATTCCCGGACGTGTGGGGGTGCGATGCGAACGCGACAGGCCTTTTCCTTTTACCAGCAATGTGCTCGTGCATTGCGATGGATCCAAAGTAGTAGAATAGTAGTATTTGTTCACAAACTTGAAAGAAATCACTATTGTCTTGATATACTCCTAATATATTACTCCCTCCGTACCTAAATATTTGTCTTTTTTGAGATTTCAAATGGACTATCACATACGGATTATATAGACATATTCTAGTGTTTCTAGCAAGATGCCCGCGCGTTGCACGAAGTTGATGGAAAAGGTAAGCACAACTTATAAATTGACGCATGGAGTACTAGTTATAGTGATGCATATAATTAAGCAAAGGGATCGCACATGTCGGTATTGACTGGAATGAGAATGCAACAACACAATAAGAATTAAGGCCACGATGATGCGATCGCAGTGGTGGTTACAGAAGGCAAGAAGAAAGATGGATCCACGAACGTACGACCTCCTCCTCCTCAACTTAGTGCGCCGGGCCACCGACCGGCGGCTAAGGAGCGGCGGATTTTGTGGCGAGGTCGAGGTTCTTCTCAGCAAAGGCATCCAAGGCTTCCAGCCGGTTGAGGAAGGCCAAGGTCGTAGCGTCCTCACTAGCCTTGTAGATACCTATGTACACAATTTCCTCGTACATGTGGATGTGTAGGTCGACGAATTCTTGCAGGGCGAGGCGCCTTGCGGAGAGCGCGACCTCCAGGTGGACATTCTTCATGGCGTCGGTGGGCAGTCGCAGGGCCACCAGTGCTTAAAAGAGGTTCCGTCCATGGAGGCCGATTAGGGTGGCAGGCAATGAGGAACCCAGGCGCGCGGGCTGGAGGAGTACGGCGATGTCGTCCGCGAGCTTCTTGAGGATGGTGAACTTGTTGCTGGTGGCAACGATCATCTGGTCCAACTGAGAGTCGTAGTTGGCATCGAAGGCGGCCATCCACCAGCCGGTCTCCAACACCGTCTGGAGACTATCCTCGGCGCCATGCCGCAGGACGGCGTCGTGGACCATCTGGCGCAGCCGCTGGCCGCTCACGAGCATCGCCGCCATGGGTCTGGAGTGAGCTCTTTTGTGCTTAGTGTAGGTGCTTAGACAAATGCTTAGGTGCGTACGATGTGGTAGATGCATTGGAATGGAGGGGCTCCTTTATATGAGGGCAATGAGGGCAAACTGCGTTGCATTCACATTGTGCAGCCTCTTTTCCTGGACCTCCTCCCATTACTTCCCTCATGCATTAATTGAAGAAGGATGCATTGGTCGTTCAACATATCGGGAACCGCTACTCCCTCCCTCGTCTGCATTAAAGCCGTATCGGCAACTGCGCCGCCCGCTGTCAAATCGAATACTCCCTCCGTCTAGGTGAGTATTAAGTCATCTTACGAAAACCAAATAGTAAACGCATAGGCGTGGTGCATTAACTCTCACGTTGTTTCTTATTTTTTGACATAAATAGAGGAATCAACCAAGAAGAGATGTGGGGCTTGTATGCTTTTAATGACTTGAGACTATCAGACATGACATGCAGTGGTCAGTTCGTTGCACAAGAACAAATACAACCCACGTCAGCACACACGCATCTTATATAGCATCACATCCAATGGCTATAAAAGATGAATGAGACCAAATTATATCTCATCTAGATGATTTCTAGCAAAACTGTATTAATAATACTTAGTACTCCTGCGCCATGTATCATATATTAGTATCATGTAGTACTTTATTTATTTATGAGGTATCCAAATGGCACTGCACCACCAAGAAAAAGAGGGTAACATCAAAATTATGGACTACTTTTTTGAGTATGTTGGTAAGGTCCGGTCATACTCACTTGTTGAAATTTCTAAAAAGACAAATACTCCCTCCGTCCAGAAATACTTGTCATCAAAATGGATAAAAGGAAATGTATCTAGACGTATTTTAGTTTTAGATACATCTCTTTTTATCCATTTTGATGACAAGTATTTTGGGACGGAGGGAGTAGAAAACAGAGTTGGTGATGATGGTGTGCGTGCCATCCTGCAATATAGGCCGTCGGATTTATATCTAACGGATAGGAAAGAAACTATGGCAATTTTGCAAAAATATACCCACACGTCTCTCCACGTTCGCAAATAAGGCCTTCCCTCGTTCAACCTTTTCTCTCACAAGATAAACTACTCATACAAATGCATCTTGATGTTCCTTGCAACGCACGGGCAGCTAGCTTATTTCTTTTTAAATAGTTGCTGCGATAATTTGGTTGAAGTGATATATTTTATGTCTGCCCCGAATGATTTCAGATTCACTAGTAGTAACAAAGAAAAGGTTGCCTTGTTAATTAACATAAAACAGGGTGGAAACTATCACATGAGGCCGGTAAAAACAAGGCACACTAGGTTCAGTGTCATCGTCACTACAGCTGTGCACGCGCGAGAAGTCTACATATCGAGGGGGCTACCGAGCGAGGCACCGAGACACAATGTTTGAGAGAGAAACCAATTTACAAATTATGATCAGATCGAGTTGTCACCCTTCTGCTGTCATTGTTGGGGGGGGGAGGGAGAGAAAGACGTATCGATAGTGTGCGCGGTAGGCACAGAGGCATAACTAGCGAGTGTGTGTATGTTTGAAAGAGGAGTAGATAGATTATTATCAAGATCGATGTGCCACCCTACTAGCTCCTTCGGTGCCGGGTAGTGTGTGTGTGTATGTTTGAGAGAGAAGCCAGTCGATAGATTAGTATGAAGATCGAGGTCTCACCCTACTCCTTCGGTGTTGGGAAGTGTGGGTGTGTGGGGGGGGGGCAGTGACACTCACATATTTCTACTCTTATAAAAAATAGAGTTGGTGATGATGGTTTTCCTGCCATCCTGCAATATAGGCCATCCAATTTATATCCGACGGACAGGAAGGAAACTATGGAAATTTTGCAAAAAGATACCCACACCCCTCTCTGCATTCGCAAATAAGGCATTCCCTCGTTCATCCTTTTCTCCCACAAGATAAACTTCTCATACAAATGCATCTTGATGTTCCGTGCAACGCATGGGCATCTTGCTAGTAGGGAGAAGAAGTTTGTGTGACACATATCTAGCTATATTAAGGGACAGGTAGATATCATATGTGTGAGAGAAATTAGTGGCTGTGGGTGGGCGGAATTAAAGGGGTGGGCATGTTAGACATAGAGAGCGTGTGTGTTTCTATGTGATAGACTTGTAGGACGGGGTAGAAAGACGAATTTAACCCTGATGGAGGGAGAGAAATACACGAAGTGCGCGTGTGTGATTCCGATGCCCACAGGGAAATGAGATATGTATGCGTGTGAGAGAGATTGCACAATTCATTCACGTATCACTATCTAGCGATCGTGGATGTGCAGTATCGATTGAACGCTATAAAGATTGGACACTCACATATCACATTTTTTCTATTTAAATAAGCCCTTTTAGTTGTGCATGCCAAAGTTACGGTGATGTTTCTTCAAACAACCAATGTAGCTATCATGAACATGCACCATTGTTACTCTTGCATTCAAATTCATTAGTCTTGGATGATTTAAGTTTCTATTTTGAAGTAATATATGTAATATTCATATATGAATTCAACGGGTACGCAATTTATGAAATGGAGGCTATGTAATCATATGAGGTAACACTTTTAAGTAGCTGACTAGAATATCCATTTCTTTTTGTGCGCCTCTACACTAACACGTCAATGCATTATGTTTAAAGTAAATAACCAATGGCACTAAATTATCTATTTACACGAGAAATACATAGGTTAAGCGTTTGATCCCTTTTTTGTGAACGTGCCACTACACCCGTATGATTGGTCGCGCCCGTCTGAACGTCCAAGTTATCGGCGCATCATCCCGAGTTATTTTCTTTTTTCTAGGCTGGACTTCACACCAGTTATTAACTGCTGACGCATGCCCCGTCTACATAGTCTAGCATGACCTTCCCGCTAGCACGGTCCAAAATTAGTTGAAACTGGATATGAACGATCCCGTGGGCGGCAAAATCTCCCGCCTCCTTCTAAAATTTCCGCCACCTTAGTCTTTAGCATGCGAAATCCCCCTTTTGTCCTTGGTGCACGGAGACCAACTGTTACAATACCGCCCTCATCTACATGATAGGTCGAGGCTGCTTTGGTAACTTCCGATTCCCCCACTACACGGCACCCCCATTTCCTCTCCCCCTCCCGCAAAAATGACTAACTCCACAACACCAGAGCATCTTACATCATGCCGTACGTACTTCATCGCCCTTTCTCCCCTCCCCTCTCGAAACCCTAGACTGCTCATCCACCGGCATACCATCGCCCATTCATTGCCAGCGGCGTCCACCTCGCCGGATCTTCTTCTGCGGTCGCATCTACCCCTCCCACCTCCCGTAGAAACATGTAGACTGCTCATCCACCACTTTACCACAGCCCATTCAGTGTCGGCCTTGTCCACGACGCCGGATCTACTTCGCCGGTACTCTCGTCAACTGCCGCGCATCTGCAGCGGCTCATTCGTACTCCCCACCGGAGACGCTTCGTCCACACCCCCCGGAGCCGCCCCACCGACGCCCCCGTCGACGGCCTCTGATCCTCTTCGCCGACACCTTCCTCAACCTTACCAGAGCCGCTTCGCCGAAACCTTCCTCAACCCTACCAGAGTAGCTTCGCCTATATCATTCTCAACCCTACCGGGGCCGCTTTGCCAACTCACAAGTCCACGGCCTCAGATCCACTTCCTCACACCCTCATCCAACCTACCGGAGCATCTTCTGACAACCCATCCATGGCCGTAGATCCGCATCGTTGACACCACCCTTAACCCGACCACCGGAGCAGCTTCTGACGCCCCGTCCACAGCCGCAGATCTGCATCGTCGACTCCATCCTTAACCCAACCACCGGAGCAGCTTCACCTACGCCCTCATCCATGGCCATAGATCCGCTTCGCCCACACTATAGTCCACCCTACCGGAGCCGCTCCACAAACACCCTACTCGATGGTTCTAGATCTCCTTACCGGACCCTGACAGCCAGTGCAGCGTCATCACCCTCGACGTTTCTAACTTGATTCCCACAGTCTGGAGAGATGCTAAGCACCCGCCACGGCCTAGGTACTTGTCACCTTTAAAACCGTCCAGCATCACCTGCCCGATGTACTTCAAATATACTAACCGGTCGCTGTTACCTGTTATGCAGGTGGCAAAAACTACAAGGACGATGTTTCTTCTGGATCTAATAGCTTGGCCAACCAAGATCCTGGACTGAGGCATTGCTATGATCTTGTAAGCGTGTCTCTCTCTCTCTCTTGTATTGTTCTGTGCCTGCCAGCGTGCTTTGCTAGGATTTTCGACCAATAATCCCTTTGTGCAGACAATGATTTCTACTACTGGCTGCTAAATTAGATATGTAGATGTCATACATGATACTACCTCATACCTCCGTTCCTAAATATAAGTCTTTCTAGAGATTCCACTATAGGCTACATACGAAGCAAAATGAGTGAATCTACACTCAAAAATGCATCTATATACATCTGTATGTGGTCCATACTGGAATTTCTACAAAGACATATATTTAGGAACGGGGGCAGTACATTACCCAAAATCGTAGGTGGCGTGTAGGAATTCCAGTGCACTACATTAGGCTCCCTTAGAGTGCCTGCTAGTCCAGCATACAGAGTCATGGCTAGTTTATGGTACGCACACAATCATTAATTGGTGGTTTAAATATGCCCAAGGGATATGCAATGTAGTATCATGTAGAGATGTCTGAAATTAGCCGTGTCAACTTGCAGATAGGGTTACACAATGAAAAAGTACAAGATGTATGTGGCAATTACATGGAACATCGCAAAAAAAGGAGAGGCAGCGGTGAGCCTATACAGTGTGCCATGGTACGTCACTCCTCCATTGCAATCATCGTGACATGTTATTTGTATGCCAGTTCTATTAGCCAAGTTTTTAGGGACAGTTATTACGAGTTATCCTAAGAAAATAAGCACCTATGAATATAAGCTCCATGTAATAAGCCAACAGTTCTTTTCATTGCGTTTTCAGCTTATCTTTGGTATGATCAGTGGAAAGTCTAGATTGCAATATATTTTTTTTCATTTTGCTGCCCATATGAAAATTAATTTGACTCGCAAACATCACAAATTGAACCTAGTACAGTAATTAATATGATAGGAAAACAGACCATCACTATTTGCTCAAAATGCAAATACAAATATACCATCTACTTGGCACAATCTACTTTGGTCAATGTTTTCCATAGAGATCCCATTGCCTAATTTAAATGAAGAATGCATGACCCACATTTAAATGAAGAACAATTATTTATTGAAATTCGATGGTCCAAGTGGCTGGTTATTATCGTATAGCAGCACTACCTGAAAGCATCATATAGCAGCAGCAGCAGCTCATAGCAACTCGTCATACAGCAGTAGCAGTAGTCTGCAATTCATCATATGCCAGCAGCAGCTCATAGTAATTCATCATATAGCAGCAGCAGGAGAAGCTCATAGCAATTCATCATATAGCAGCAGCAGGAGCAGCTCATAGCAATTCATCATATAGCAGCAGCAGGAGCAGCTTGTAGCAACTCATCATATAGCAGCAGCAGCTCATAGCAATTCATCATATAGCAGCAGTAGCAGCTCATAGCAACTCATCATACAGCAGCAGTAGCTCATAGCAATTCATCATATAGCAGCAGCAGGAGCAGCTCATAGCAATGCATCATATAGCAGCAGCAGAAGCAGCTCATAGCAATTCATCGTATAGTGGAAAGGGGAGAGGAGATGCAAGCGGGCAGGGCAATGAATGCTTGCGTGTTTGTTTTTACTTGAGGGTCAGGTGTGACACGGGCGTCAGCAGTTGCATTTTGAGTGTAATATAGGCAGACAATAGAGTCATTTCACTATTCCCCTTCCCTTCAATTTTTAGTGAGGTTCTACCCGAAACACCTCCCTCCAAAGCTAAATTAGTTAAGCCCAAGCCCATAACTCAAAAATGACTTATTTACATCTTTTATGGCTTATTTTGACAATATGCCCTGAAAAGGCAGAATCGAACTTGCCATTAACCTGCAGTTCAATTGTGCATGCAATGATGAATCAATTGCGCGTGCAATGATGAATCACTCCTGCCTGCTATCTGTACATTTAGGCATCATCATACATTGCATAACCTAATACATGTGCATTCCATTGTAGAATCTGGAATATGCAATGTTTATGTTAGTTCATATGTTGCACATGATGTTTAAATGCCCCTTAAATCGGTCAGTCAAGTGATGGTCTTTAAGCCTCCTTCTTTGCTTCTTTTCTTGATATGTAAGATTTTCTCACACATCTATTCAATTGCTTGTTTGCATCAGCCAACCATACTAGGACTATTTGCTTCGATTACTTGCTGTTCTTGACATAACACTCTAACAGAGCTTGTCAACGATTTAAACACTAAGGGCTGCTGTAGTGGGGCCTTGTCTAACTCATAGGTGACATAAAGGTTTGGTTGTACACTACAGTAGGCTCTCCAAGAGTACCTGGAGATCCAGTTCGAAGGTATGCCTAGTTTTTACATAGTGCAGACATAGTAAATGCTCATTTAATTATGTGCAAGTGCAAGAGATGCGGCATGTTTCACTATGTGGTGTTGTTTTGTTATAATCTCATTCTTTGTGTTCACAGACTGGAAAGTATGCATATTTATCTTCCAAGGAGATGAGTAACTAGTTTGTGTCACCTTGCAGAGGGGGTGCAATGAAGATAAGATTGAGGATTTCCAAGTACAAGATGTTAGGAAGGAGCCTTTCAAGAGAAGTAGGAGCTGCGTTGAGCCTCTTCAACTTGCTAAGGTAAGTCATTGTATGCAACTCAACAGTTCAATTCCTTGTTTGTTTCAGGCATAGTTAATTTTCTCTTTTCAATTGCTTTATTTGTCCTCAGTTAATGAGATGCCCAAATAATCATGCCTGATGTTCGGTAATTGTATCACTATTAGTTGACATAATTAAAGGCCTTAACATTTAATTACTCTGCCGAAGTGTGCCTGAAGCTTTGAAGTCTATTAACCAACTTTTATTGCATGAGGCTCACAATCTAGTTTATACTACGCTAATGATTGCATAGTTTTGCCTGTTGTAGTATGTTTGTATGAAACCCTCTGCTGTTCATTATGCTCCCTAAGACTTTAATTGAGGCACAGAATGGCCAACTGCTTGCTTAATTATACGCAACATGTTGTCTAAATTTGTAACTTGTCTGTGTTTTCGATTGGGCCCCAATATCATGCTCCTCTAGTGAGCAAAGATGGATTTTTGTATGCAGGCTGCACAGACTATCTTTTCTATAATTTTTAAAATATCACCTGCTCATGCTTCATGATGTGTAACATTTTTTTTAAAGTGACGTGTAACATTATTGTTAGTCCTATTTTGCCATGTAGTACAAAAAGTGTCTTGTTCGCTTCACTGTTGTAACTATATATTTGCCCTAGTCATGTGTACTTACAGAAACATTTCAGGATGAAGTGACATCAACACAAAGATCTGCAAGTAGTGCGGCATGGCCGTTACCGAATGATTATGAATTGGAATTGGAATGTGCTGATGTTCTCGAGCATCAACTAGAGGTGGCAAGACAACATTTACATGATTGTCAACGTATAATCAACAAGTTGAGACCGGACATGCAGGTATTAGATGCAGGAGTGAAAAAAATGAAACAAGACACTGAGGTAACCATGAAGGAATTGGAGATTTTGCAGACTGAAATTTGTGCTATCTGAATCCGGCCAATCCTATTTTCTGAAGAGATTGTAGTTCAAATGGAGTTAAGTTGATGCGCGTCCATGATGTATGAGCTGTATTTGCCCAGTGTATGTAATTTGTTGTTTGTGTATGCTTTATTATCACCTGTGCCGAACCATAATGCCCAGTGGGTATAATCGGCTGTAATTTCATTATTGTATAGTGTATGATTATTCTACCTTTCTATGCCTTGATCTCTTTGTTGTAATAGTGTAGGCTTTTTAGAGGTGATAGTATTGAGTAGGATAATTCTTTGAATATGCTATATCGTTCAAACGGGGGCCAATTCGCCCGACCATGGCCCTTCACGGGCCGTCGGATCCATGGGCCTTCTACGTCTCGTAGGATCCATGGGCCTTCTACGTCTCGTAGGATCCATGGGCCTTCTACGTCTTGTAGGATCCATGGGCCTTGTACGTCTCGTAGGATCCATGGGCCGCCGGCTCATTTATGGGTCTTGTATGGGCCTTTAATGGGCCGTAGATGGGCCTTTAATGGAAATCGTACGTTTTATGGGCTGACCATAATGGGCCGTATTTGGCGATGCTATGAAACTGGCCCAACAGACTAACGGTCCGCAAACGGGCCGACTATAACGACGGGCTGAATTTGGCCCAAAACAGAAAATGACAGTAACGAGCCGTAAGTAATCGAATGCTGCAAATGAGCGAAAGAATAAATGGGCCCTCAGAAGGTCGAAAGTTAACTTGGGCTGGAAACGGCCCAACGGAATAACGGGCCGTTAATGGGTATAAAGTGATACACTGCTCATTATGGGCCAGTTTCACCACGGGCCGTTAATGGGTGTAAAGTAATACACTGTTCATTACAGGTCAGTTTCAGCACGGGCTGCTAATGGGCCAAGAGTTACAAAGGGCCTCATATGGGCCAAAAGACGTCATGGGCTATACATGGGCCAGAAGTGAAAACAGGCTGGAATCATATTGGACGGCCCAGATGACGCTACTGGGCCTAATTCGGATATGGTGTAACGGGCTTGGATTAGCGGGCTGTAAATGGGCTATATGCGAACATGCCGTTAACAGGCTTTCCATGGGACGACCCACCAGCTTTTGACCAAGTCAAATGGGCCGGCCTTTTCACAGGAATGGGCCACTGTTGGGCCGTGCCACGTGTCGACGTATCATAGGCGCCTTCGGTCTAGTGAGTGGATGACATCTGTCCCAACGATGAGCCGACACGTGTTTCCTCTAGCCAATGATGATTTTACACATGGAAAATCCCCATTGGTCGGGGCTGTTAACGGGTTATCGGATCCAAAACCCGACCCTATAGCTTAACGGCGTTCCGTTACGGTGGATGCCACGTGTCGGTCACCCTTGACGAAAGCACTTCTGTGACGCGCGATTTATCGTGATGGAAGTGGACACTTCCGTGATGATAATTTTGGTAATGTCATGGAACACTTCTACGACAGCACAGGTTTGACTATCTTGATTCTGTCATAAATTTGTCATGGATGTACATGCATGACAAAAAAAGCGACCTACTGTGACAAACACGTATCATCACGGAAGTGTATTTTTTTTGTAGTGCACACCCCCTTCGTCCCCTCCTTGCAGACAGCTCCGCTACCTCAGGGTCCAGGGGAAGAGGGGCATGCTGTCAAGAAGAAGCCCTCGTTGCCACCACCGGAGGTCCACCATGCCCTCGTCCTTGCACCATGGCTAGATAAGGAGGATCACGGAAGAGAAGGAGGAGTGTGTGCTGAAGAACACTGCCCCGGGCCCCTTTTTATAGGGAAAAGGGGCAGGGCGCTAACCCTTCCTGCGGGAAACGGCCGCCCCTCTCCTCCAATGCGGCTTTGAGGGCCGAGGCCGCCCCTCTGCCCCAACCATCGACGCTCGGGTTTCAGCTACAACACTCCTTCCTGTGCCCTCCACATCCGCTACCTACCATGATCAATGCATGCAGAGCACATGGCAATGTGCATGCAGGACGGAGGGCTAGTGGGATGGCGGTTTTGCCCCGTGATCATGGGGCGAGGAGAATCCGCGGGCCATGTTCCAAGTTCTTCCACGACACCACGCACCACACGCAGGGGAATTGGAAACCACCCCAACGTTAACAATAATGAAGCAGCAAAGGAAACCTTCAAGAGGGGCCAACCCCTTCAGTAGCCCTGGATGTGCACTTATTAGGCCCTACCTTGCTGACGCTCCGCAGCGCGATCGAAGCAGGCCCGGAGGCTTCTGTTGGTGCAACAGACCTAGGGTATGTTGCCCAACTGTTCACAGGCACCAGATCAAGATTGGAGCACCGGCTAAAGTCAGAGGTTGAAGAACTAAGAGACTTGAAGAACCAACATGCAGCTCAGAGAGATCAAGATCGAGCCAAAGGAACATGATATCGGCAAGAGAAGGGCCTCCCTCGCCGGCAGGCGAGCCCGGCAAGGGGCCAGGCCACCACCTAAAGCAAGCAACCAGCACTCCTCAATAGCGCCTGCCGGGGCTTGCGGGGCCTGAACCACCCCACCGACCGCACAAGTGCGACCCACATCGTCAATTAGTTCGGTGTCTAGCTGCAAGGTGATTAAGTGGCAGCATTTGCCACATGGCAGCCAACTCCTACAGAAGAAACCCAAAGGTGACACACGTCCAGCGACGTGTCAAGAGAACAGATGTGAAGCTGGCAAGATAAGCCAGGCAGGCCTTACCGGGCAGCTAGTGATGTGACACTAAGCAGTGCATTTAATGCGCCCTGCCAGCCCATAGAGTTAGGTATGATAGCACTGTTTGTTATCGTATCAGTGGGTAATGACTATTTTGCCATTGTGGTAACCCCTTAATCTATAAAAGGAGGCCCATGGAAATCGTAGGAGGGATTATAGGGTTGGAAACTTGACAAACCCAAGCCACCATACGCTTGTGGTCACCGTTTCCCTAAGGCAGGCCTTGCCGGGCAAGTGTACCACGCACCACCATGTTCATTTCCACCATCAATCCACCAAAGAAGGAGTAGGGCCTTATGCCTCGTGGCAGCCTGGACCTGGGTAAATTGGTTGTGTGGTCTCTGCCATGCCGCCGTGCGCTCGTCTGCTCTTTGTGCAACGCGACGTCCCCTGCCGAACCAGCAAGGGACCGCCCGATCCCATAGGTGGACGCGGATATCCTGCGACACAACGTTACCGGAACTATCAAGAAGAAGCACAACCGGAAAGAAGCAAACAACACGGTGAACTAACAAGCATAAACATGGCATGATGCACAACCAAGTATGATGCGTGTCCATTTAAATGAGGCATCGCATGGCAAAGTGCAACAAACAATACTACAAATTAAGTGGAGCTCAATATGGAATGAGTTGCATATTAACGAAACACCACATTAAATTACTTAGTTCACTCTCGCTAAAGCTACTCAACATTATTACATGTTGGTTAACATGGCAAGAGGTGAAACATAATTGAACTACATATTTAGGAAAGTTTAAATGAGGTCGGAATAACAAACAACAATTCCGGAAAGTCCCCATATGCAACATTTGAATTTGGTATTGTCCTGCCCTATAGACAATTTTAGAGTTGTTAAACATGCAAAATAAGTGCCTCATGTTAATCTATGCATTTTTCTAAGCAAGTTACATATATAATTTATTTAATTTGGAGCTACGGTTATTTAGTTATGAAATAAAGCATTTTAGCATGTTATGAATGCAAATTAATGCAAACAACATGTTTAAGCATTTTCAACATGGATGAAAGTTGGATATTATGAAACTAGATGAAATTCTAAACATTTTACATATTTAAAGTATTTTAATCCGATGCATGTTTTGTGAGTTATTAAATGCATGAATTCTAGGGGTTTTTTCTGCAAAACTGTAAAATCCTGGTATAATTGCTAAAATCGCAACAAATAAAAAAACATGCATCAGGCCCGAATCAGGATCGGACTGGGTTGCTCACCATGGGCTAAGGCCCAAGTTGGTGGAGGCGTGGCTGGGTTGAGGAAGAAATAGCGCTGTGGTGGGCCTTGGCTGCTAGTGATGTGGCTAGGTGCCTATTCGACGCGGTCAACGCGAGCGGGAAGCTGGGCGAGGTCGATCCTCCTGGATTGGCACGACGAGATGGAAGACGCGGAGCGGCGCAAGGAGGGACTTAGCGCGATCGAGGACGACACCCTCAGGTCAGGGGAGCTCAGGCGCAGGGGATCCGAGCGATGGACGAGGATAGGGCCGCGGGGTTAACGGGGATGGCAAGGAGGTGGTTCCAGTCGGTGGGTCGCGGAACTTGGCTGGCGGTGCGGCTTGGAGCAGATCGGGTGCAGCCATGGGGTCGGGGTCCTTCACGGTTCCTGGTCAGAGAGAGATCAGAGAAAGGGAGAAGGATGGAGAAGGGAAGAAGCAAGGGAGGCGGCCTGGCCTACTGGTAGCTGTCGGCATAACTGCTCGCCGGGGACGACGGTAGGCGAACTGGAGGAGAGGTGCAGGGCTCGATGGTGCTTCGGAGTCGAGGTGGAGCTTGGGGAAGGATCATGGTGTGGAGGAGCTCGGGAGGGTACTACTCTCCCTGGATCATATGCGGGAGGCTACATGGGCGCTCGGAGATCGATCGAGGGAGGTGGATCGATGGATTGGCCCGGTGGGGAAAACAAGGTGGAGCTTGGTGGGGGTGGATCGATGGGTGGATAGGGATAAATCTCCAAGGATTTAGGGTTGCACTGATTTGGACTAGTGCGTTTATATATAGGGATGGGAGACGAATTGGCATAGATATAGGCCCTCTGATCGTAATCAAACGACCGAGAATAAATAATTTAGGAGAGTTCAATAAATAACCAAAGATGTTTTCGGATGTTCGGGGATGATCCGAGCCCATTGGTAATGATAGAGCGGTCTGTGCACTGTGCAAAGAGAGGTCAGGCAGACGCGCTCACGTGCATGGTTGGACTGAGAAGGCCAACGAAGACAGGCGGTCTGACAACATGCCACGGGGACAAGGAGAGAAGCGTCAACTACGAACGGCTGCGAGTTTTAAGAAAAGCAATGAGGATGCAGTGCGAATGATGACATGATGAAATGCAAGAAACAAGTAAAACACATGGCGACAACGAAATAACTGGAAGGATTCTGGAGCGTCGGTCTTGGGTCATTACAACAGACTACCGGATTGATGGATGAGGACGATCCAGTTGGCCTTCATGCCCGCCTAGTAGTAGCCACGCATGAAGGACAGGTGGACGGGCAGTGGTAGCATGTCGAGGGGCACCACGGCAACCTCCATAGGATCATCAAGTCGGTGTCTGGGACACCAGCGAGGATCGGGCATCATCAAGCAGGATGTCTTGAAAAGGGTCGGCCGGTTGCACACGAGTAGACGGTACAAAGACACCGAGCATGCGGCCAGATGCACTATGCTGAGCAGGTCCATACGATTACAGATCTGCTCCAAGAGAACATCGGGGAGGGAATTCCAATCGTGGCTCTGCGTGTCAGTCGGTTCTGCCATAGGGTTTTTTAGGGCGCTGAGTGATTGGGGTTTTCAGTGCCTACGAGCGAGCGGGTAAGTGGATTCGAGCGGGCAAGCGAAGAAGATGGCGTGTCTGGCCGAGCAGTGAGTGAGGGGATATGGTATGTGCGAGCTACCAAGGAACATGGCCCGGGCGGGCGAGCGGTGAGTAGGGGGAAATGGTGTGCGACCGACGATGGGGAAGAGAGGAGGAAGAAGAGGGAAAGACAGGGAAGAAAGTGCATTAAATCTCAATTCTACTAGTACTACTACCAGGATATACCATCCTTCGGAGTATAAAGAGTTAAGCCGATGACATGTGGGTCTACCTCAAGAGGGCCCATATGTCAGTTAATGGAAGAGAGAGGTGTGTAGGTGTATTTGCGGAAGCGTGCTCCACTGGCAAACGTGATGGCAGTACTGGGTAAGGCTGATTTAGTAACACCAACATGCTAGTTCAGCTTATTAAGTAAGTGTGCCATCTGCTGCAGCGTGTATTGTCACTTCACTATAGTTGAATAGTTCTCTGTGACCAAGATGGGGAATAATGGATCACCAGGACTTCCTATCTACAGTATCCTATGCCTCTACTCTCATCCTATCCAACAAGATGAAACATTGGCCAAGGTCCCAGCGCCAATAATGTAGGTGTATTAGTAGTATTTAGTGCAAACTTTGACCATCTATTTAACTAATAAAATGTTAATGCATTTCACCAAAAATCATATTATAGGATTCGTATTTGAACATAGTTTTTAATGGTATAGTTTTTTATGACATGTATTGACATTTTGTTAGTTAAATTTACGGTCAAAATTTACAATAAGTACGAAGGGGACCATTAAACCAGAACAGACGTTTATATACAGGTCAATAAAAAAACATCAACCAAGGTAGCAGTAAATGATGAGTGCCCGAAGATTTTTTTTCCCGAAAGTACTCAATAATGGGCTCGTTTTCCTCAAGAAAATTGTTTTTACCAACGTAATGATTGGAAGCATGTGTGAGGAACAAATGACCAGAACTTTTACACGCATTGGTGAGTTTCTCTTGATTCTTGCATGGAATGTTTTAATGAAGCTTGAAATATGAATGTGTCAATGGGAGGGAGTAAAAGCCTCATGCATGCATGCAACATGCAACACTCACACATACACATGCACACACGCAACACTCACACATCCATGTGACATAGAGCACACGACGCAACACAAACGCTCACGCTCAAGTGCTCAACCTACTCCCTCTGTCCGTGAAAGGCTATACATATAGATATTTACACATGGACCAAGAGGAACCAGAACTTCATGGCATAATTAATGCCCAAAAGTAGCAGACTTATGTGTGCATGCGACCATTGAGAGAAGAAGATTAAATTAAGGTTGTTGCATGCTGTATTTAAGGATGGATATGTATCCTAGAGCTAGAGCACAAGTTGGTGCACTAGCCAATCAATATCGATTAGATTAAAGGCTAAGTGCATTGGAAGTGTAGATGTACACTCTTTGTTGGAAAATTTTCTAATGCTAGATGTACAGTTTTTCACGGACAGAGGGAGTACACGTGCATGCACTGATGCGGAGCATCCCTTGGTCATCCCCATGGACACTGCCTCAATTATCCAAGCTCCAAGTGGACCCATGACAAGAGCAAGAGCTCGTGCTATTCAATCCAAGGTGACATCACTTCTACTTGAGCTTCCCTTACATTCGAGTGAGACATGCCTGTTGCCTAAGTCCGAAACGATATGTGTGATCAGGTACAACGCACAAGTCACGGAGCCGAAAGCTGAAGAAGAAGGAACATCCGTCAACTCTCTATTCAGCCGGTAACTTCCGCCCCCCAGAACCTCTGACCTGCCAGGACCTTCCAGCCTCCGACGACCCAGACCAACCCAGGCGTGACAACTTTCGGGTTAGCCCGGAACCTGGCCCAGACCTGCCGGCCTGCCCGGACCTTTCGGCCCCTAGACACTAGGAAAGCTCCCACTATGCCAACTCTCTGGTTAGGCCGGACCCTGACCAGAACCTCCGGCATGCTTGAAACTTCCGGCCCTGCCTGCGCGCAGCGACTTGGGCCGAGGCCGGTGTAACCTTTCATCCCCGAGACAATATATACTCTTCTCCTACCTACGTTTTAGGGTTAGCAATGTGATAGCTCATATTAGAGATAGAGCTTTGCTCATCCACTTGGTTACTTCTCCTTTGGAGTCCACGACCTCTTCGAAGAAAACCCCCCAAGCGGATTCAAGATCCCTTTACGGGAAGAACCCCCTCAAGACCTCCTTACGGAGAAGAACCGGTTACCTTTGTATCGTCCCTTGTTGATCGTGGATCTTGTATCTCCCTTCGTGTTTCGAGAATCTAGCACATGTGTGACCGGATCTAGTTGGATTGAGTGTTTCCCCTCGTGTCCCCTCGTGTTATCTCTTGTGTTTTCCCTTTTTGCCCCTCGTGTGCTTCGCAGGATCCGCTCCTTTCGTGAAAGATCATCCATCTAGGGTTCCACCCTACATCATCTTGGTATCATGAGCCACGTTGATCACGATTTCGGAGCCTCCCTCTTTGTTTTTAGCCTAATTTTGTTGTGTTTTGTCCCAATTTTGAAAATCCCCACAAAAATAGCCCTCCCAATTTTTTTGTGATTTGTTGATGTGATGAAGTTTTGTTGGATTTGACCCATAAATTTCGTGTGTGGCATGTAGATCTAGCTTCCCCACCCTTCCTTCCTCCTAAAATTTTCTTTTCCTCCATGGATTTGGGTTTTTCCTGAAGTTTTTCCACCCAAATCCACGATCCCCAAATTCTCTATTCTTGGCAAAACCGCGACCACCGGAACTTCCGGCCACCGGACCTTCCGGCCCCACCCGGAACTTTCGTCTTGCTCGGAACTACCGGCCTTGACAGAAAGTTCGCGCATCTTCCACGACTTCCACTACTTCAACAACTCTGGCCACGATGCAGCGGCATCTTCACCAACGTACTAAAGGCCGTGCACTATGACGTCGACAACAATCACATCATTTTGACACTCTCAATCGTAAGAAAGGACGGTAACTTCGATGATATATTTGTCTATGCCTTTGCCATTGCATTGATAATACCCATAGCCTTCCTTTTTGTGTCGCTTACCCATCAAGACTAACCTTTGAGTATTGTCGGCAATGTTACATGTGCACATCAGTGATCATACTTCCCATCGCATTCATACCATACAATCGTGGTGCATACCTTGGTATCGTCTTTTGTGTCACAAAGATATCATCGCATACGCAATTGCTATCTTGGTTCATGCAGTTTTGCATGAGAAATGAGCTCCAAAGAGAAAGAGCCAACAAGCTTTTAAGAAAACAGAACAGATAAGCAAAGAGCTTCTAAGAAAGAACCATGTCATCATACTACATTAATATTGTCATACTCGGTCATCTTGGATCGTATCATAGAAATACCATACATATAGCATAATTGGGATAGAAGTCATTGCATTTTTTTCTTAGTAGGTTGTGCACAAGTTTCGTATCCGCCTATTGTGAAATCATGCTAGCGTCTCTCTAGAGTTGTGCAACAAGAGCATTTTCATGGATTCCACATTTTGGCTCATTCCATGGTTGCACGACCCCATTTATCTATTTGTGTGTGTGTTTCCGTGTACCATATCTTGCTATTCGTCTACTTGTTGCATTGCAAACTTGCGATCTTTACCAACATTATTGAGTCTCACTAACAATTGCATCAATTTTGTGCCACCATCCTAACCGAGCTCCACTATAAGCTTTTATTCATGTAGGTGTGACAAATCAACAAGAATTCGTAGCAATTGTTCTGTTTCCTTGTTACACATTTGAGTGATCATTGATCCATCTTCAACATCGGTCAAGGTACATTTGGTATAAGTTCTTCTCTTTCTCCCTCTCACATATTTGCTTGGAATGATGGATAGGCCAAGTTCTTCTGCCAACCCACTCTTCATTGAGCAAGACGACGACATGACTTCCTATGTCACCAAGAGCCACCTCTTTGGTGCACAAAGAGCTTTGCATCAAGAGCAACAAGCAATGAACGAACACGTCGACAACCGCGCCACCGACTTACGACAATCCGAGCAATGTAGAAGAGACTAATTTGACACATCCATGGAATCTCTCAAGGAGGAGATTCGAACCATGATGGTCAACCGCGCTTCTACTTCATCGTCTGATACATCCATTTTGCATCATGCTTTCATATCAATATTTATTGCATTATGGGATGTTATTACACATTATATCAAAGTACTTATGCCTATTCTCTCTTATTTTACAAGGTTTACATGAAGAGGGGGAACGCCGGCAGCTGGAATTCTAGGTGGGAAAGGAGCAAATATTAGAGACCTATTCTCCACAACTCCAAAAGTCCTGAAATTTCACGGGAGCATGTTTCATAATATATAAAAAATATTGGGCGAAAGAAGTACCAGAGGGGCCCACCCACTATCCACGAGGGTGGGGGCGCGCTCTACCCCCTGGGCGTGCCCCCCTGCCTCGTGGGCCCCCTGGCAGCCCTCTGATGCCCATCTTTGGCTATATCGAGTCTTTCGTCGAGGAAAAAGATCATAAGAAAGCTCACGGGATGAAGCTCCGCCGCCACGAGGCGGATCCTTGGCGGAACCAATCTAGAGCTCCGGCGGAGCTGTTCTGCCGGGGAAACTTCCCTCTGGGAGGTGGAAATCATTACCATTGTCATCGCCGACAATCCTCTCATAGGGAGGGGGTCAATCTCCATCAACATCTTCACCAGCACCATCTCATCTCAAACTCTAGTTCATCTCTTGTATCCAAACCTCAGATTGGTACTTGTGGGTTGCTAGTAGTGTTGATTACTCCTTGTAGTTGATGCTAGTTGGTTTACTTGGTGGAAGATCATATGTTCAGATCCATTATGCATATTAATACCCCTCTGATTATGAACATGAATATGCTTTGTGAGTAGGTATGTTTGTTCATGAGGACATGGGAGAAGTCTTGCTATAAGTAGTCATGTGAATTTTGTATTCGTTCGATATTTTGATGAGATGTATGTTCTCTTTCCTCTAGTGGTGTCTTGTGAACATTGACTACATGACACTTCACCATTGTTTTGGCCTAGAGGAGGTCATTGGGAAGTAATAAGTAGATGATGGGTTGCTAGAGTGACAGAAGCTTAAACCCTTGTTTATGCGTTGCTTCGTAAGGGCTGATTTGGATCCATATGTTTCATGCTATGGTTAGGTTTACCTTAATACTTCTGTTGTAGTTGCGGATGCTTGAAATAGGGGTTAATCATATGTTTGATGCTTGTCCAAGGAAGGACAGTACCCAAGCACTGGTCCAACCACATATCAAATTATCAAAGTACCGAACGCGAATCATATGAGCGTGATGAAAACTAGCTTGACAATAATTCCCATGTGTCCTCGGGAACGCTTTCCTTAATATAAGAGTTTGTCAAGGCTTGTCCTTTGCTACAAAAAGGATTGGGCCATCTTGTTGCACCTTATTTACTTTTATTACTTGTTAACCATTACAAATTACCTTATCACAAAACTATCTATTACTGATAATTTCAGTGCTTGCAGAGAATACCTTGCTGAAAACCGCTTATCATTTCCTTCTGCTCCATGTTAGGTTCGACACTCTTACTTATCAAAAAGGCTACGATAGATCCCCTACACTTGTGGGTCATCAAGACTCTTTTCTAGCGCCATTGTCGGGGAGTGAAGCGCCTTTGGTAGGTAGAATTTGGTAAGGAAAAATTTATATAGTGTGCTGAAATTTACTGTCACTTCTTAGTATGGAACATAATCCTTTGAGAGCCTTGTTCGGGGTATCTTCACCCCGACCAGTAGAGTAGAGCAAAGAGTTGCTCCTCAACCTACTGAAATTCCTTCGGGTATGATAGAGAAACTGCTAGCTAATCCTTTCACAGGTGATGAAACATTACATCCCGATTTGCACCTAATCTATGTGGATGAAGTTTGTGGATTATTTAAGCTTGCAGGTATGCCCGAGGATGTTATCAACAAGAAGGTCTTCCCTTTATCTTTGAAAGGAGAGGCATTGACATGGTTTAGGCTATGTGATGATATGGGATCATGGAACTACAACCGATCGAAATTGGAATTTCATCAGAAGTTTTATCCTATGCATCTTGTTCATTGTGATAGTAATTATATATATATATATATATATATATATATATATATATATATATATATAATTTTGGCCTCGCGAAGGAGAAAACATCGCTCAAGCTTGGGGGAGGCTTAAGTCAATGTTATATTCATGCCCCAATCATGAGCTCTCAAAAGAAATGATTATTCAAAAAATTTATGCTCGGCTTTCTCTTAGTAATCGCTCCATGCTCGATACTTCTTGTACTGGATCTTTTATGATGAAGACTATTGAATTCAAATTGGATTTATTGGAAAGAATTAAACGCAACTATGAAGATTGGGATCTCGACGAAGGTAAGGAGTCAGGTACAACACCTAAGTTTGATTGTGTTAAATCTTTTATGGATACCGATGCTTTCCGTGAATTTAGCACTAAATATGGATTTGACTCTGAGATAGTAGCTTCTTTGTGTGAATCCTTTGCTACTCATGTTGATCTCCCTAAGGAGAAGTGGTTTAAATATAATCCTCCCATCAAAGTAAAAGTAGTTGCACCTATTAAAGCTGACGAAAAGACTATCATTTATAATGATCCTGTTGTTCCTACTGCTTCAATTGAGAAACCACCTTTCCCTGCTAGAATAAAGGATCATGCTAAAGCTTCAACTGTGGTCCGTAAGAGTAATACAAGAACACCTACAACCTTTGAGTAAATTAAATTTGAACCTAGTGTTGCTATGGTTAAAGATCTCCTGGGCGATAATAATGATGGGCATGCTATTTACTTCTGCGATGAAGCTGCTAGAATTGCTAGGCCCGATACTAAAAATAAACATAGACCTGTTGTAGGCATGCCTGTTATTTCTGTTAAAATAGGAGATCATTGCTATCATGGCTTATGTGATATGGGTGCTAGTGCAAGTGCAATACCTCATTCCTTATACAAAGAAATTATGCATGATATTGCACCTGCTGAGATAGAGGAAATTGATGTTACAATTAAGCTTGCCAATAGAGACACTATTTCACCAGTTGGGATTGTTAGAGATGTTGAAGTCTTGTGTGGGAAAGTTAAATATCCTGCTGATTTTCTTGTTCTTGGTTCCCCACAAGATGACTTTTGTCCCATTATATTTGGTAGACCCTTCTTGAATACTGTTAATGCTAAGATAGACTGCAATAAGGATATTGTTTCTGTTGGTTTAGGGGATATGTCTCATGAATTTAATTTTGCTAAATTTCGTAGACAACCCCATGATAAAGAATTTCCTAGTAAAGATGAAATTATTGGTCTTGCTTCTATTTCGGTGCCTCCTAATGATCCTTTAGAACAATATATTCTCGACCATGAAAATGATATGTTTATGAATGAAAGAAGGGAAATAGATGAAGTATTGTTTAAACAGGGACCTATCTTGAAACACAACTTGCCTGTTGAAATCCTAGGGGATCCTCCTCCGCCCAAGGGTGATCCCATGTTTGAGCTTAAACCTTTACCTGATACTATTAAATATGCTTATCTTGATGAGAAAGAGATATATCCTGTTATTATTAGTGCTAACCTTTCAGAGCATGAAGAAAAGAAATTATTGAAAACTCTGAAGAAGCACCGTGATGCTATTGGATATACTCTTGATGATCTTAAGGGCATTAGTCCCACTCTCTGCAAGCACAAAATAAACTGGAGAAAGAAGTGAAACCGGTTGTCGATCACCAACGACGGTTAAATCCTAAGATGAAAGAAGTGGTAAGAAAAGAAACACTAAAGCTTCTGGAGGCAGGTATAATTTATCCCGTTGCTGATAGTCACTGGGTAAGTCATGTCCATTGTGTCCCTAAGAAGGGAGGTATTACTGATGTTCCTAATGATAAAGATGAATTGATCCCACAAAGAATTGTTACAGGTTATAGAATGGTAATTGATTTCCGCAAATTAAATAAAGCTACTAAAAAGGATCATTACCCTTTACCTTTTATTGATCAAATGCTAGAAAGATTATCCAAACATACACATTTTGCTTTCTAGATGGTTATTCTGGTTTCTCTCAAATACCTGTGTCAAAAGAGGATCAAGAAAAGACAAATTTTACTTGCCCTTTCGCTACCTTTTCTTACAGACGTATGTCTTTTGGTTTATGTAATGCACATGCTACCTTTCAAAGATGTGTGACTGCTATATTCTCCGACTTTTGTGAAAATATAGTTGAGGTCTTCATGGATGATTTCTCCGTTTATGGGAATTCTTTTGATGACTGCTTAAGCAACCTTGATCGAGTTTTGCAGAGATGTGAAGAAACTAATCTTGTCTTGAATTGGGAGAAGTGTCACTTTATGGTTAATGAAGGTATTGTCTTGGGGCATAAAATTTCTAAAAGAGGTATTGAAGTTGACAAAGCTAAAGTTGATGCTATTGAAAAGATGTTGTGTCCTAAGGACATTAAAGGTATAAGAAGCTTCCTTGGTCATGCCGGTTTTTATAGGAGGTTCATTAAGGACTTCTCAAAAATTTCTCACCCTCTGACTAATCTCTTACAAAAAGATGTTCCTTTTGTTTTTGATGATGATTGTGTAGAAGCATTTGAAATACTTAAGAAATCTTTGATTTCTGCACCCATTGTTCAGTCTCCTGATTGGAATTTACCATTTGAAATTATGTGTGATGCTAGTGACTATGCTGTAGTGGTTGTTCTAGGACAAAGAGTTGATAAGAAATTAAATGTTATCCAATATGCTAGTAAAACTCTAGACAGTGCTCAAAGAAATTATGCTACTACTTGAAAAGAATTTTTAGCAGTTGTGTTTGATTGTGATAAGTTCATACCTTATATTGTTGATTCTAAAGTAACTATTTACACTAATCATGCTTCTATTAAATATCTTATGGAAAATAAAGATGCTAAACCTAGGCTTATTCGATGGGTTCTCTTGCTACAAGAATTTGATTTGCATATTATTGATAGAAAGGGAGCTGAGAACCCCGTTGTAGACAACTTGTCTAGGCTAGAGAATGTTCTTGATGACCCACTACCTATTGATGATAGCTTTCCTGATGAACAATTAGCTGTGATAAATGCTTCTCGTACTGCTCCATGGTATGCTGATTATGCTAATTATATTTTTGCTAAATTTATACCACCTAGTTTCACATACCAGCAAAAGAAAAAGTTTTTCTATGATTTAAGACATTACTTCTGGGATGACCCACACCTTTATAAAGAAGGAGTTGATGGTGTCATTAGACGTTGTGTACCTGAGCATGAACAGGAACAGATCCTACGCACGTGTCACTCCGAGGCTTATGGAGGACACCATGTTGGAGACAAAACTGCACATAAGGTATTGCAATTTGGTTTTTATTGGCCTACTGTCACACCCTAGCTAGTCATGCATTAGAGTGTTGCATCATGTTTACTCTTTCATCAGAAACTTGAAATGGGGATGACAGAACCCCCAGTCCCCTCTGAAACCAACTAGGGTTACTAAAATAATTTTTCAATGAACCTGAAATGCCCTTCTAAAATGCCCATCATTTTTGCCTTGGTTCAGAACCTCTGCCAAAAGTGGTGCACATTTTCCTAGGCCATCCTAGGGTTTTTGAATTAAATCATAAATATTTGAATTTGGGCATTTAAAATAATATAAAATATTTAAATGCTCAAATATCTCCAAACTAAAATGTTTCATGTTGGAAATAATCCAACTATGGGCCAGGAATAGTTTGGTGATTTTTGAAGTTGCCTAGGTATTTTATTAAATTCAACAAAGTTGCAGATATATTAAATAAAAAACAGAAACAGAAAAAAAGGGGAAAACTTACCTGTCGCCCACCAGCCAGCCCACCTGGCCGGCCCAGCCCGGCCACCGCTCCAGCGAGCTGCTTGGCTTGCCAGGCAGGCAGCCAAGGTGCTCGGCGGCGGCACCGCAGCTCGCCACGCAGCTGCTCGCCGCCTCGCCGCCTCCCTCGCCCGGCTAACGCCGTGAACCGGCCTCCCTCTCTCCCCCGAACCCCCCAGACACCCCCTCTCCTCTCCAGCTCCTCCCCCTCGCACGCCCCAGCCATGGCCGACGCCATCGCCGCCACCCCCTCGCCGTAGCCACGCCCTCCGTCCACCCCACGCCGTGCCACCGTGTCCAGGAGCTTCGCCGCCGTCCACTTCATCGAGCTAGCCGAGCCCCGTGTGCTCGAGCGGCCCGAGACCACCGCACCGACCTCGCCCGAGCTCGCCGTCGCCGGAGATCCCTTTCAACGCCGTCGCTGCCTCAGCTCGTCCCCGACCCCGCCGGTGGCCTCTACGGGAGCGCTGTGAGCCTAGCTACTCCTCCGACCCTCTCTCTCTCATTCCCGAGCCGTGTAGCCACCGCACGAGGATCACACGCCCGCACCGTCGCGGACCTCGTCGCCGACGTGCTTCCGGCCACACTCCGGCCACAAGATGGTGTCCATCTTGCTCACCGAGTCCCACAGCACCTAGCTAGCCACTCCACGAGCCTCACCGACCCCTCTAGCGCCAAGTTCATCCTCGACCGAACCCCGGTGGCCGCCAAAGTCGTCGCCGGCGCCAACTCCGGCCACCCCGACCCCAACGGACTCCGCCAAGAGCTGCGGTTTGTCCTCAGCTCCACTCCGGTGGTCTCCGCGGTCCATTTGGTGGCCGAAATGGCCAAAACCACTCCCGCCGCCGCGTCGGGCTCGCCGGCGGCTAAACGCCGGCAGCCGACTTTGACTTTGACCACGGGTGGGCCCTGGTTGACTCCCCTGAGTCAATGACAGGTGGGGCCCAGCCCTGCTAATTATACAGGATTAGTTTTAATTAAATCTTAATTAAAATAATCACCCTGACATGCGGGACCCACTGTCAGGTTTGACCCAGACCTGTTCCGTTGACCTGCTGACGTCACACTGACGTCAGGCTGACGCAGTAATTGATTTTCTGGATTTAAATTAAATCAGGAAATTCCAGAATATTATTTAAACTTCAAAAATTCATAACTTTTATTCTGTAACTCCAAATTGGACAAATTATATATGAAAAATGATCAGAAAAATCCAATCTATCCATCTGTACTATTTTCATGCATGATCAAACAAGTTAAATTGATGTTTTAAGCAGAACAAGGAAAAGCACTTTAAAAGACCATATTTGAATTTGAAATTTGAATCCTTGATTCAAATTTGTTCAAACCCCTCTGGTTTTAGTTGCATTAGCCCAACACACTCATATTGCCATGTTTCATGCATGCATCATATTGTTGCACATTGTTTGGTGATGCTTGTGTATCGATGTCCTTTGCGACAGGTTCTGCCCCCGAGGAGTACCGTGATTACCCTAACGAAGAACCATATCAGTGCATCGAACCATCAGGCAAGCAACCAACCATTTGATCATATCGATACAATCCCATGTTCTCGCTCCTGCTCTCTTTTACTGCATTAAGACAACGCGATTCAAACTGCTGTGTGCTACGGTAGTTGAACCCATTTCCTCTGCATGACCTGTCATTGCCACAGTAACTAGATGAAACCCACTAGCATGTGTAGGAGTTGATTGAGCCCTATGTATGTGTTGTTCCTACCTTGCTATGCCTGCTATGCTTAGAGTCGTGTCAGGTCTGGTTCATCTGGGTGATGGGCTAGAGTGAAATGATTATGTCGGTAATGAGAGTGGTGTGGTGAACACGATTTGGTAAAGGTATCGATGAGAGGCCATGTAGGAGTACATGGTGGGTTGTTTCATTGAAGCCGACCTTAAGCACTGAGATCTGTATGTGTGATTTAAGAATCAGCTACTACCATGCATTGGGCCCGAAACCAATGGACCCTCTCGACTTCTTATTCACCCTAGTTCTCCGTCCAGGAGTTGCAAGTAGTTTCTGGTGTTTGTAGCCTACTGGAGGCCGTGGACAGCGCTGACCGTAGGGGTGGGCTGTGATGCGGTAGGTACGTGGCACGGTGTACCGAATACCCGTTAGGTATCTCGGGAACCCTGTTCACATCGTTCGGGGCCGTATGGGAAACCTCGGCCGGACTCCCTGCGGATGGAACCTGAATAGGCGATAAACCTGGACTGGAGGCTTAGGTGATTAGGTAGGTCGTGGCCGACACCCACGTTGGGCTTCCGCTTGAAGGTTGCCGAGTACATGTCGTGTAAGCGACGGTAAGTGGTGAGAGCGTGTATGAAGAAGTACACCCCTGCAGGGTTAACATGATCTATTCGAATAGCCGCGTCCGCGGTAAAGGACTACTTGGTTGCCTATACAGTTCATAGACAAGTAAATGGAAACTGTTAAAAGCCTCAAGATAAGTGTGAGTGCCGAGGATGGCTCTTCCGTAGGAAGACGGAGGTGGATCCTCGGTAGTGTATTGAAGTGGTGAGTAGTGGACTCGTGTGCGCAAAACCATTTCAAGTTGGAGTATCGTAGGATAGCCTAGCCAAGAGTCAAAGCTGGCTTGCTGCAATAACTCCACCAACCCTTCTTGATACTATGCATGTATGTAGGATCTGATGTAAGTCTTGCTGAGTACCTTTGTACTCATGTTGCTATAATCTACATTTTTACAGAAGACGCTGCAACCCCTTCTGATGGGTTCTATGTAGACGTTGACATCAACGAGTAGGCTAAAGACCCAGGTGGTGACCCTGAGCTTGTGAAGGACCACGTAGTATAGCTAGGCTTTCCAAGCCTCTTTTATTTTACTAGTTGTCTGTACTCAGACAAGTTACTTCCGCTGCTGGTTTGTATGACTGTATGACTTGTATGTGGGGTCGTGAGACCCGTACCTTTGTGTATGATATGTATGGCTCCCTGAGCCTTAAATAAAGTACTTGTGTCGTAGAGTCATGTTGTGATGCTTCGTTGTATTTGCACATATCGAGCATATTGTGTGTATGATTGAAATGCTTGGTATGTGTGGGATCTGACTATCTAGTTGTTTATCTTTAGTAGCCTCTCTTACCGGGAAATGTCTCCTAGTGTTACCGCTGAGCCATGGTAGCTTGCTACTGCTCTGGAACACTTAGGCTGGCCGGCATGTGTCCTTCTTCGTTCCTGTGTCTGTCCCTTCGGGGAAATGTCACGCTTTGAGTACCGGAGTCCTGTTAGCCCGCTACAGCCCGGTTTACCGGAGTCCTGCTAGCCCAGTGCTACAGCCCGGACCCACTTGCTGATGACCGACACGTTCGAAGCTGGGTCATGGATGCCTGTCCCTGTAAGTCTGTGCCACTTTGGGTTTACGACTAGTCATGTCAGCCCGGGCTCCTTATCATATGGATGCTAGCGACACTATCATATACGTGAGCCAAAAGGCGCAAACGGTCCCGGGAAAAGGTAAGTCGACACCCGTGGGGATACCGTGCGTGAGGCCGCAAAGTGATATGAGGTGTTACCAGCTAGATCGATGTGACATCGAGTCGGGGTCCTGACAGCGTTGGCATCAGAGCCGGACTGCCTGTAGGTTCTCCAAGCCAAACTGGTCGATGTTGAGTCTAGAAATTCTTTAGTTATATGTAGGGGAATTGTTTGTGGGTTGGAACGTAAGGCTCTTTTTACTCCTTATACCTTATGACTTTCTGATCTGAGTCAGTCCATTCTTCCACCGGGGGTTAAGGAACTAGGATCTATTCTCTCTATCAGGATCACGTGTTACTAATCAGTAGTACCTTATAGGTTTGATGGATACAAGCCTAGTTCAGATCTACTACCACATTATGTTGTTAGAATGGTTTCAGAACTTTGAGGTGATGATGTTGAGTGTGTACGAAATCCTTTGTCAAATGTCTCAAATCCTTCTTGAGCATTTACAGCTGTTATGCTGCCGAAATTTTGCTAGAAATTCTAATGCCTTTGCATTATGATTGTGCTTTCAGATGGCCACTCGCGACCTCAATCAAGTGGTTCGCCTGACTCGATGTCTAGATGTACCCGGCCATACTGCTAAGTTGGTCAGGGTAATGACTGAGGCTGGATACCGCTGGTATCCCGAGTACACGGTCGAAGAGCAATTCCGAGATTTTAATCAAAGCCAGTATCTCTGCACTGTCAGGATATTTCCATCTTATCCTGGATCCACCGAGCCTCTTCACTGTTCCTATGGACTCGGGGTTACTATTGAGATGGCTGTGCAGGACGCCGCCTACTCTATGATGACCATTATGCGAGTCAGATCTGGTTTATTTCGGGACTCTGATTTCCGGTATATGCCAGGATCACTTCCGGGAGCACAAGGGTATCTCCAGGCTATCTATGCTGACCCCACTCAGGAGGATTCACGGACTCGCACCACTGCTGAGATGCTCGAGGATAAGGACCGTGAAAATCGGGCCTTAAGGTTAGAGCTCTTCAATACCCGTGCTGACCACTGGGCCACGTTGACTCGGTTCGCACCGGCGGTGCAAGCTGGATATTCAGATATGCGCGATCTCTATCCTGTGAGATCTGCTCTGCCGGACGTGATGGTTTGGCGTGATGTAGGAGGCATCACCCCACCTCGCGGTCCCCGCAGGCCACCGTTTGCTGGTCCAAGGCCTCATCCTAGCCCCTATGGTCCACAAGCTCCGCGAGACCGTCTGTTTCCGGATGATCATGTTGAACTTCCAGGCTATGGAGGTGACTTCTACGAGGACTACTACGGATCGGTCTGAGTTAGTGGTAGTATCACTAGTTCGCACTAGCTGTGTCGTCTATCGTCCCGCGTGACTCGTGGGATATGACTTAGCTTGTACTCTTCCGGAGGTGTAGAAAAATAATGTATAGGAGCTTGGAATGCCTCCGATGAGATGTAATCCTTTTTCACCGTAATAGTACTTTGTTTGGTCTTGTACTAAACCCTGTATGGTGTGTATGACGATGGAATAAAAGAAGCAGTTTCTGTATCTACCATGTCATACGGATGATCATCTTGCATTCCGACTTATTCCTTACATTATGTATCCTATGTCGGAATTTTACCATCCTGACTAAATCATTGTCTTGGTTACCTAGGATGGTCAACACGCGCGCTAACCCTGCTTCCCAAGAGCAGGCCGAAGGCAGTGAAGCCAGGGATGCAAATCTGCCTCATCCCCCTTCACTAGCCGAGGTTATGATGGAAGCTGAGAGAAACAAGCGGGAGACCAACCGTTTGTTGGAGCGTATTGAACAGAATACAGCACACCATCAGAGGGCTAACGTGGTGTCACTCAGTGATTTTATCAAATTGCATCCACCCACGTTCCACCACTCCGTCGAGCCTCTCGACGCTGATGATTGGCTTCGCAGTATCTCTCACAAGCTGCGTTCCGCGCTAGTAGCTGAGGTTGACAAGGTCACCTTTGCTGCATATCATCTTGAAGGCCCCGCCAGTCTATGGTGGGAGAATTATGGAGCTATGCGGCCCAGCGGGCCATGTCACTACTTGGGCTGAGTTCAGCGAGGCTTTCCGTGAACATCACATTCCGGAGGGTCTCATGGACCGTAAACGTGAAGAATTTTGCAGTTTCACCCAAGGCCGACTTTCTGTGGATGCCTATAGCAGGGAGTTTGGTAATCTCGCCCGATATGCAACTGAGGAAGTGTCTACTGACGCCAAGAAGCAAGCAAGGTTCCGTAAGGGCCTTAGTCCTGAGCTTCGCCGCGACCTCCGTCTGCATGAGTGCACATCTTTTCAGAAACTTGTCAACAAAGCCATCAGTGCTGAAACTGGTCAGACTGACTATGACGCAACACGCAAGCATGGCCGTGATATGGGTTCCTCATCCGGTGCTGGTCCTCAGAAGCGCCGCGTGTGGGTGCCCAACACCGCCCTGCCACCCAGGTTCACACCGAGGCCATCTTTCCAGGCGCCTCGCCCCGTTCAACAGTCTGCTCCAGCCAAGCCCTATGGGGGTCCAACCAATAATGCTCCTCCACGTACCAGTTCCGTGACTTGTTTCAAATGTGGGGAATCTGGTCACTATATGCGTGAGTGTCCCCAGACCAACCCCAACCAATCCGCTAAAGCTGTTGGCCGTGGCAAGCCGACAGGAAAAATATTCCACGCCAAGCCGGTCACCGCTTCACGTGGCCATGTCAACTGTATCTCTGCCGAAGAAGCTCAAGAGGATCCCAACGTCGTTCTCGGTACGCTTCTTGTTAATTGCCACCCGGCATCTGTTCTTTTCGATACAGGAGCCTCTCATTCTTTTATATCTGAAAACTATGCTCGCTTGCATAACGTCGCATTCGGTGATATGCCAACCTCTATGGTAATTCAAACTCCGGGATCCAAATGGCAAACTTCTAGAGTAAGCCATGGAAATGAAATCCAAGTCGACAGACTTGTTTTCCTCGCGTCTTTGATAGCCCTTAAATCTTCAGATATTAATATCATTCTGGGTATGGACTGGATGTCAGCTCATCATGCCCAAATTGATTGCTTCTCTAGGACTGTTCAACTCACCCATCCTTCGGGGAAGATAGTCAATGTCTTGACCCGAATAGCCAAGCGACAATTATATTCTCTTAACGCCAGCCCTTTGCCAGACCTTGAGGACGTGCCGGTAGTCTGTGACTTCCCGGATGTCTTTCCAGAGGAATTGCCAGGTGTTCCACCTGACAGGGATGTTGAGTTCGTAATAGACCTCATCCCCGGAACCGTTCCGATTGCTAGAAGACCCTATAAGATGGCACCACTAGAACTAGCCGAGCTTAAGAAACAACTCGATGAGTCCTTGAAAAAGGGTTTCATCCGCCCTAGTTCATCTCCGTGGGCTTGCCCCGTCCTGCTCGTTAAGAAGAAGGATGGTACGGACCGGATGGTTGTAGATTACCGACCTGTCAATTTGGTCACAATCAAAAACAAATACCCGCTTCCCAGGATCAACGACCTGTATGATCAGCTCGCTGGATCCTCAGTCTTCTCCAAGATGGATTTGAGGTTGGGCTACCATCAAATCAAAATCAGAAACGGGGACATTCCTAAAACGGCCTTTGTTACTCGTTATGGCCAATACGAGTACACCGTCATGTCCTTCGGTTTAACCAACGCTCCAGCCACCTTTTCTCGGTTAATGAACTCAATCTTCATGGAGTATTTGGATAAATTCGTCGTAGTTTATCTCGATGATATACTCATCTACTCCAAGAACGAGGAAGAACATGCCGAACATTTAAGGCTAGTGTTGAAGAAACTTCGAGAGCATCGCCTTTATGCCAAATTTTCTAAATGTGAATTCTGGTTGTCAGAAGTGACCTATCTGGGTCATGTAATATCTGGTAAAGGTATTGCTGTTAACCCTGAGCGAGTTCAAGCCGTCCTTAATTGGACTCCACCTGAATCGGTCAAGCAAGTTCGGAGTTTTCTAGGCTTAGCGAGCTATTGCCGTCGCTTTGTCGAGAACTTTTCCAAAGTTGCTAAACCTCTAACCGAACTCCTCAAGAAAGATAAGAAGTTCGAATGGACTCCACAATGTGAGCACAGCTTTCAGGAACTGAAAAGACGCCTGACCTCTGCTCCCGTGCTGGTACCGCCAGACTTCTCCAAGGACTTCGTTATCTACTGCGACGCCTCGCGACAAGGACTAGGTTGCATTCTCATGCAAGATCGACACGTAATTGCTTACGCTTCACGGCAATTGCACCCACATGAGGAGAATTATCCTACTCATGATCTAGAGCTTGCAGCCGTAGTCTATGCACTTAAGACCTGGCGACATTACCTCCTCGGTAATCGTTGCGAAATATTCACTGATCACCAAAGTCTGAAGTACATTTTCACCCAACCGGATTTGAATCTCAGGCAGAGACGTTGGGTTGAATTGATCACAGACTTCGACTTAGGAATAACCTACACCCCAGGGAAAGCCAACGTCATGGCTGATGCGCTAAGTCGTAAATCTTATTGTAACAACCTGATGTTACAACAAAGTCAACCGTTTCTCCATGAGGAATTTCGGAAACTTAACCTTCACATTGTACCTCAAGGTTTTCTTTCCACCTTGGTGGCAAAACCTACCCTTACGGATCAAATTATCAAAGCACAGAAGGTAGATCCGGGAATCTCCCGCATCAAGAGGAACATTCAGAAAGGAATTGCGGATTGTTTCTCCATTAATGATCAAGGAGTCGTATACTTCGGGAATCGACTAGTAGTTCCCAAAGTGCGCAACCTAAGGCGATTAATCCTTAAGGAAGCTCATGAATCTCCTCTCACTATTCATCCCGGTAGTACTAAAATGTATCAGGACCTACGCCAGAGGTTCTGGTGGACTAGGATGAAGAGAGAAATTGCTCAGTATATTGCAAATTGCGACGTCTGTCGTCGTGTAAAAGCAGAGCATCAACGGCCTGCTGGCACTCTTCAACCCTTAGCTATTCCTGAATGGAAATGGGATAAAATTAGTATGGATTTCATTACCGGTTTTCCCAGGACCAAGAGAGGGAATAATGCTATTTTCGTCGTGGTCGATCGTCTTTCCAAGGTAGCCCATTTCTTACCTGTTCGTGAGAGTATAACCGCTAGTCAGCTGGCAGATTTGTACATCTCCCGAATAGTGTCTCTCCATGGTGTTCCTTTGGAAATTAACTCGGATCGAGGAAGTCTTTTCACCTCTCGATTTTGGGAAAGTTTCCAAAATGCTATGGGAACCCGTCTCTCCTTTAGCACCGCTTTCCACCCTCAGTCGAGTGGTCAAGTGGAACGCGTCAACCAAATTCTAGAAGACATGCTTCGAGCCTCTGTTATCTCTTTCGGAATGGACTGGGAGAAGTGCCTTCCATTTGCCGAATTCGCCTACAACAACAGCTATCAATCTAGCTTGGGTAAAGCCCCTTTTGAAGTTCTCTATGGACGACGATGTCGAACACCCCTTAACTGGTCAGAGACCGGGGAAAGACAATTCTTTGGCCCGGATATGATTCAGGAAGCAGAAGAACAAGTTCGTATCGTTCGTGAAAAGTTGAAAACAGCCCAATCTCGTCAAAAGAGTCAATATGACCGAAAACATAGGGCTATGACTTTCGAAGTTGACGAGAAGGCTTATCTTCGGGTCACCCCTCTGAAGGGAACCCATCGTTTCGGTATCAAAGGCAAATTGGCTCCTCGTTACATTGGACCTTTTCGCATTCTCGCCAAACGAGGAGAAGTTGCCTACCAGTTGGAACTACCTCCGCACCTCTCCAGAGTTCACGATGTCTTCCACGTTTCTCAACTCAGGCGTTGCTTCTCGGATCCTATCCGTGGAGTGGACCACGAAACGCTTGATCTCCAAGATGATCTTACATATCGAGAGTACCCCATTCGTATCCTCGATCAGGCCGAACGTACCACGCGACGTCATAATATCAAGTTTCTCAAGGTTCAATGGTCGCACCATTCTGAGGATGAAGCAACTTGGGAAAGGGAGGATCGTCTTCGACTTGAATATCCCGCCTTCTTCCCGGAGGAACCCAAATCTCGGGACGAGATTCTTTTGAGTGGGGGTGAGTTGTCACACCCTAGCTAGTCATGCATTAGAGTGTTGCATCATGTTTACTCTTTCATCAGAAACTTGAAATGGGGATGACAGAACCCCCAGTCCCCTCTGAAACCAACTAGGGTTACTAAAATAATTTTTCAATGAACCTGAAATGCCCTTCTAAAATGCCCATCATTTTTGCCTTGGTTCAGAACCTCTGCCAAAAGTGGTGCACATTTTCCTAGGCCATCCTAGGGTTTTTGAATTAAATCATAAATATTTGAATTTGGGCATTTAAAATAATATAAAATATTTAAATGCTCAAATATCTCCAAACTAAAATGTTTCATGTTGGAAATAATCCAACTATGGGCCAGGAATAGTTTGGTGATTTTTGAAGTTGCCTAGGTATTTTATTAAATTCAACAAAGTTGCAGATATATTAAATAAAAAACAGAAACAGAAAAAAGGGGAAAACTTACCTGTCGCCCACCAGCCAGCCCACCTGGCCGGCCCAGCCCGGCCACCGCTCCAGCGAGCTGCTTGGCTTGCCAGGCAGGCAGCCAAGGTGCTCGGCGGCGGCACCGCAGCTCGCCACGCAGCTGCTCGCCGCCTCGCCGCCTCCCTCGCCCGGCTAACGCCGTGAACCGGCCTCCCTCTCTCCCCCGAACCCCCCAGACACCCCCTCTCCTCTCCAGCTCCTCCCCCTCGCACGCCCCAGCCATGGCCGACGCCATCGCCGCCACCCCCTCGCCGTAGCCACGCCCTCCGTCCACCCCACGCCGTGCCACCGTGTCCAGGAGCTTCGCCGCCGTCCACTTCATCGAGCTAGCCGAGCCCCGTGTGCTCGAGCGGCCCGAGACCACCGCACCGACCTCGCCCGAGCTCGCCGTCGCCGGAGATCCCTTTCAACGCCGTCGCTGCCTCAGCTCGTCCCCGACCCCGCCGGTGGCCTCTACGGGAGCGCTGTGAGCCTAGCTACTCCTCCGACCCTCTCTCTCTCATTCCCGAGCCGTGTAGCCACCGCACGAGGATCACACGCCCGCACCGTCGCGGACCTCGTCGCCGACGTGCTTCCGGCCACACTCCGGCCACAAGATGGTGTCCATCTTGCTCACCGAGTCCCACAGCACCTAGCTAGCCACTCCACGAGCCTCACCGACCCCTCTAGCGCCAAGTTCATCCTCGACCGAACCCCGGTGGCCGCCAAAGTCGTCGCCGGCGCCAACTCCGGCCACCCCGACCCCAACGGACTCCGCCAAGAGCTGCGGTTTGTCCTCAGCTCCACTCCGGTGGTCTCCGCGGTCCATTTGGTGGCCGAAATGGCCAAAACCACTCCCGCCGCCGCGTCGGGCTCGCCGGCGGCTAAACGCCGGCAGCCGACTTTGACTTTGACCACGGGTGGGCCCTGGTTGACTCTCCTGAGTCAATGACAGGTGGGGCCCAGCCCTGCTAATTATACAGGATTAGTTTTAATTAAATCTTAATTAAAATAATCACCCTGACATGCGGGACCCACTGTCAGGTTTGACCCAGACCTGTTCCGTTGACCTGCTGACGTCACACTGACGTCAGGCTGACGCAGTAATTGATTTTCTGGATTTAAATTAAATCAGGAAATTCCAGAATATTATTTAAACTTCAAAAATTCATAACTTTTATTCTGTAACTCCAAATTGGACAAATTATATATGAAAAATGATCAGAAAAATCCAATCTATCCATCTGTACTATTTTCATGCATGATCAAACAAGTTAAATTGATGTTTTAAGCAGAACAAGGAAAAGCACTTTAAAAGACCATATTTGAATTTGAAATTTGAATCCTTGATTCAAATTTGTTCAAACCCCTCTGGTTTTAGTTGCATTAGCCCAACACACTCATATTGCCATGTTTCATGCATGCATCATATTGTTGCACATTGTTTGGTGATGCTTGTGTATCGATGTCCTTTGCGACAGGTTCTGCCCCCGAGGAGTACCGTGATTACCCTAACGAAGAACCATATCAGTGCATCGAACCATCAGGCAAGCAACCAACCATTTGATCATATCGATACAACCCCATGTTCTCGCTCCTGCTCTCTTTTACTGCATTAAGACAACGCGATTCAAACTGCTGTGTGCTACGGTAGTTGAACCCATTTCCTCTGCATGACCTGTCATTGCCACAGTAACTAGATGAAACCCACTAGCATGTGTAGGAGTTGATTGAGCCCTATGTATGTGTTGTTCCTACCTTGCTATGCCTGCTATGCTTAGAGTCGTGTCAGGTCTGGTTCATCTGGGTGATGGGCTAGAGTGAAATGATTATGTCGGTAATGAGAGTGGTGTGGTGAACACGATTTGGTAAAGGTATCGATGAGAGGCCATGTAGGAGTACATGGTGGGTTGTTTCATTGAAGCCGACCTTAAGCACTGAGATCTGTATGTGTGATTTAAGAATCAGCTACTACCATGCATTGGGCCCGAAACCAATGGACCCTCTCGGCTTCTTATTCACCCTAGTTCTCCGTCCAGGAGTTGCAAGTAGTTTCTGGTGTTTGTAGCCTACTGGAGGCCGTGGACAGCGCTGACCGTAGGGGTGGGCTGTGATGCGGTAGGTACGTGGCACGGTGTACCGAATACCCGTTAGGTATCTCGGGAACCCTGTTCACATCGTTCGGGGCCGTATGGGAAACCTCGGCCGGACTCCCTGCGGATGGAACCTGAATAGGCGATAAACCTGGACTGGAGGCTTAGGTGATTAGGTAGGTCGTGGCCGACACCCACGTTGGGCTTCCGCTTGAAGGTTGCCGAGTACATGTCGTGTAAGCGACGATAAGTGGTGAGAGCGTGTATGAAGAAGTACACCCCTGCAGGGTTAACATGATCTATTCGAATAGCCGCGTCCGCGGTAAAGGACTACTTGGTTGCCTATACAGTTCATAGACAAGTAAATGGATACTGTTAAAAGCCTCAAGATAAGTGTGAGTGCCGAGGATGGCTCTTCCGTAGGAAGACGGAGGTGGATCCTCGGTAGTGTATTGAAGTGGTGAGTAGTGGACTCGTGTGCGCAAAACCATTTCAAGTTGGAGTATCGTAGGTTAGCCTAGCCAAGAGTCAAAGCTGGCTTGCTGCAATAACTCCACCAACCCTTCTTGATACTATGCATGTATGTAGGATCTGATGTAAGTCTTGCTGAGTACCTTTGTACTCATGTTGCTATAATCTACATTTTTACAGAAGACGCTGCAACCCCTTCTGATGGGTTCTATGTAGACGTTGACATCAACGAGTAGGCTAAAGACCCAGGTGGTGACCCTGAGCTTGTGAAGGACCACATAGTATAGCTAGGCTTTCCAAGCCTCTTTTATTTTACTAGTTGTCTGTACTCAGACAAGTTACTTCCGCTGCTGGTTTGTATGACTGTATGACTTGTATGTGGGGTCGTGAGACCCGTACCTTTGTGTATGATATGTATGGCTCCCTGAGCCTTAAATAAAGTACTTGTGTCGTAGAGTCATGTTGTGATGCTTCGTTGTATTTGCACATATCGAGCATATTGTGTGTATGATTGAAATGCTTGGTATGTGTGGGATCTGACTATCTAGTTGTTTATCTTTAGTAGCCTCTCTTACCGGGAAATGTCTCCTAGTGTTACCGCTGAGCCATGGTAGCTTGCTACTGCTCTGGAACACTTAGGCTGGCCGGCATGTGTCCTTCTTCGTTCCTGTGTCTGTCCCTTCGGGGAAATGTCACGCTTTGAGTACCGGAGTCCTGTTAGCCCGCTACAGCCCGGTTTACCGGAGTCCTGCTAGCCCAGTGCTACAGCCCGGACCCACTTGCTGATGACCGACACGTTCGAAGCTGGGTCATGGATGCCTATCCCTGTAAGTCTGTGCCACTTTGGGTTTACGACTAGTCATGTCAGCCCGGGCTCCTTATCATATGGATGCTAGCGACACTATCATATACGTGAGCCAAAAGGCGCAAACGGTCCCGGGAAAAGGTAAGACGACACCCGTGGGGATACCGTGCGTGAGGCCGCAAAGTGATATGAGGTGTTACCAGCTAGATCGATGTGACATCGAGTCGGGGTCCTGACACCTACTCTCTTCAAAGATGCCCGTAAGTTTGTCTTGTCTTGTGATGAATGTCAAAGAATTGGTAACATTAGTAGACGTCAAGAAATGCCTATGAATTATTCACTTGTTATTGAACCATTTGATGTTTGGCGCTTTGATTATATGGGGTCGTTTCCTTCCTCTAATGGGTATACTCATATTTTAGTTGTCGTTGATTACGTTACTAAGTGGGTTGAAGCTATTCCAACTAGTAGTGTTGATCATAACACCTCTATTAAGATGCTTAAAGAAATTATTTTTCCGAGGTTTGGAGTCCCTAGATACTTAATGACTGATGGTGGTTCACATTTTATTCATGGTGCTTTTCGTAAAATGCTTGCTAAGTATGATGTTAATCATAGAATTGCATCTCCATATCATCCACAATCTAGTGGTCAAGTAGAATTGAGTAATAGAGAGCTTAAATTAATTTTGCAAAAGACTATTAAGATCTAGAAAGAATTGGTCCAAGGAACTAGATGATGCATTATGGGCCTATAGAACTGCATACAAAAATCCTATGGGTATGTATCCATATAAAATGGTTTATGGTAAAGCATGTCACTTACCTCTTGAACTAGAACATAAGGCATATTGGGCCATTAAAGAGCTCAACTATGGTTTCAAACTTGGCGGTGAGAAGAGGCTTTTTGACATTAGCTCACTTGATGAATGGAGAACCCAGGCTTATGAGAATGCCAAACTGTTTAAAGAAAATGTTAAATGATGGCATGATAAAAGGATACAAAAACATGAGTTTAATGTAGGTGATTATGTATTATTATACAACTCTCGTTTAAGATTTTTTGCAGGAAACTCCTATCTAAATGGGAAGGAACTTACGTCATCGAGGACGTCTATCGTTCCGGTGCCATGAAAATCAACAACATCGAAGGCATAAATCCGAGGGTGGTGAAAGGTCAAAGAATCAAACATTATATCTCAGGTAATCCCATAAATGTTGAAACTAATGTTATTGAAACCGTAACCCCGGAGGAATACATAAGGGACACTTTCCAGAATGTTCCAGACTCCGAAAAGGAATAGGTACGTGGTACGGTAAGTAAACCGACTCCAAAACAGTCCTAATGGCAATTTTTCTCCGTTTTGGAATATTTAAGAAAATAGGAAAATAAGAAGCAGTCCGGGAAGGACATGAGGCATCCACGAGGGTGGAGGTCGCGCCCTACCCCCTGGGCGCGCCCCCTGCCTCGTGGGCACCTCATGTGCTCTCCAGACTCCGTTTTCTTGCACGCTACTTCTTATGGTCGGTAAAAATTCATTATATAATCTCCCGAAGGTTTTGACCACTGTATCATGCAAATATCCTCTGTCTTTGTTTCGAGTTGTTTCTGCTACAAATATATAGCAAGATGTCTTCTCCAGAGAGTCAGGGAGAGTCGGGTGTCTCATCCGACACCAGGGCCAAGAGAAAACAGCTATGTTGACCACTTTGGGCAATCAACTGAGGAAGAGATGGAGGCCGACTTGAAAAGGATAGATGCCATGGAGGAGGATGAGTAAGTTACTTCTAGTTTTCGAGCTGGATTCACTATGGGGGAACTCTAGAGCTCAGCTATTCCAAACTCGGTCATCCCTTCCAATGTTAGATTTCTTTCTTATTAAAATATGAAAAAGAGTGTTACTTGTTCTCCCGCAGCTATGCAACATCCTTGGGTGAAAGGAGCTTTAGCCATCACAGGCAAGCTCCGTAAGGAAATAATGGACCTCAAGCAGCAAGTCAATAATCTCAGGAAGAGAATCGTATCCTGAGGGGCATCATTGCCAAGAATATCACATCACCATCCCCGAAGAAGGAGACATAAACACATGGGTATGGACACTCCCCTTCGCAATTGCCAAGCTTGGGGGAGTGCCCCGGTACCATATCACCATCACACTTTTATCTTTACCGTTTTTCTTAGTTCGATCCTTTTGGTAATATCTTGATCTAGTAGAATAAAGTTTTAGTATGATCTAGTTTTGAGTTTTGCTATATGATCCTTCTATGTAATTGCGTCAGTGAGCTATATATAATAAAGATTAGTGTTGAGTCAAGGGCTTGATTATCTTACTATGATCTTGAGGGAATAAAATAAAATAGAAAGAATAAAAAGAAATAAAGAGATCATATGGATCTTATGGAGAGTAATGACTTCACATATAAATAGTACGATGAATAAAAGTTGTTGAGAGTTGACAAACATAGTTTTGGTCATCGTTGCAATTAATAGGAAGTAATCAAGAAAGAGAGGTTTCCACATATAAATATACTATCTTGGACATCTTTTATGATTGTGAGCACTCATTAAAATATCACATGCTAAAGAGTTGAGGTTGGACAAGGAAGACAATGTAATGGGTTATGTTTTCTTACATCTGAGATAAATTATATTGTCATGGATCATCCAACATGTTGAGATTGCCTTTCCCTCCCATGCTAGCCAAATACTTTGCACCAAGTAGAGATACTACTTGTGCTTCCAAATATCCTTAAACCCAGTTTTGCCATGAGAGTCCACCATATCTACCTATGGATTGAGTAAGATCCTTCAATTAAGTTGTCATCATTGCAAGCAATAAAAATTGCTCTCTAAATATGTATGATTTATTAGTGTGGAGAAAATAAGATTTATACTATCTTGTGATGTGGAAGAAATAAAAGTGACGGACTGCATAATAAAGGTCCATATCACAAGTGGCAATATAAAGTGACGTTCTTTCTCATTAAGATTTTGTGTATCCAACCATAAAAGCACATGACAACATTTGCTTCCCTCTGCGAAGGGCCTGTCTTTTATTCTTGTCATATACTTCATATAAGAGTCATGGTGAACTTCACCTTTCCTTTTTTGTATTTTATCCTTTGGCAAGCACAAAGCAAGCTCACGGGACAAAACTCCTCCGCCATGAGGTAGAACAAATCTAGGGCTCCGGCGGAGCTGTTCTGCCGGGGAAACTTCCCTCCAAGAGGGGGAAATCATCACCATCGTCATCGCCAACGATCCTCTCATCGGGAGGGGGTCAATCTCCATCAACATCTTCACCAGCACCATCTCATCTCAAACCCTAGTTCATCTCTTGTATCCAATCTTTGTATCCAAACCTTAGATTGGTACCTGTGGGTTGCTAGTAGTGTTGATATAGCTAATTGGATGTAAGTTTTCATGAACTATTATTGTTGACATTACCCTTGAGGTAAAAGGTTGGGAGGCAAAACTATAAGCCCCTATCTTTCTCTATGTCCGATTAAAACTTCATACCCATAAATATTGCGTGAGTGTTAGCAATTGTGAAAGACTAAATGATAGTTGAGTATTTGGACTTGCTGAAAAGCTCTTATATTGACTTTTTCTGATGTTATGATAAATTGCAATAGCTTTAATGACTGAGATTATAGTTTGTTAGTTTTCAATGACGTTTATGATTCATATTTGAAACTGTGAATGAATTGTTACTTTAGCATAAGATATCATATGACAATATATATATATATATATATGTTGCTGTTTTAAGAATTATCATGATGCCCTCATGTCTGTATTTTATTTTATCGACACCTCTATCTCTAAACATATGGACATATTTTTCGATTTTAGCTTCCGCTTGAGGACAAGCGAGGTCTAAGCTTGGGGGAGTTGATACATCAATTTTGCATCATGCTTTCACATCAATATATATTGCATTATGGGATGTTATTACACATTATATCACAATACTTATGCCTATTCTCTCTTATTTTACAAGGTTTTCATGAAGAGGGGGAATGCCGGCAGCTGGAATTCTGGGCTGGAAAAGGAGCAAATATTATAGACCTATCCTGAACAACTCCAAAAGTCCTGAAACTTCATGGGAGCATGTTTCATAATATATAAAAAATATTGGGTGAAAGAAGTACCAGAGGGGGCCACCCACCGTCCACGAGGGTGGGGGCGCGCCCTACCCCCCTGGGCGCGCCCCTTGCCTCATGGGCCCCCTGGCAGCCCTCTGATGCCCATCTTTGGCTATATGGAGTCTTTCATCGAGGAAAAAAATCATAAGCAAGCTCACGGGACAAAACTCCTCCGCCACGAGGCGGAACAAATTTAGGGCTCCGGCGGAGCTGTTCTGTCGGGGAAACTTCCCTCCGGGAGGGGGAAATCATCACCATTGTCATCGCCAACGATCCTCTCATCGGGAGGGGGTCAATCTCCATCAATATATTCACCAGCACCATCTCATCTCAAACCCTAGTTCATCTCTTGTATCCAAACCTTAGATTGGTACATGTGGGTTGCTAGTAGTGTTGATTACTCCGTGTAGTTGATGCTAGTTGGTTTACTTGGTGGAAGATCATATGTTCAGATCCATTATGCATATTAATACCCCTCTAATTATGAACATGAATATGCTTTGTGAGTAGCTACGTTTGTTCCTGAGGACATGGGAGAAGTCTTGCTATAAGTAGTCATGTGAATTTGGTATTCGTTCGATATTTTGATGAGATGTATGTTGTCTTTCATCTAGTGGTGTCATGTTAATGTCGACTACATGACACTTCAACATTCTTTGGGCCTAGAGGAGGGTATTGGGAAGTATTAATTATATGATGGGTTGCTAGAGTGACAAAAGCTTAAACCCTAGTTTATGCGTTGCTTCGTAAGGGGCTGATTTGGATCCATATGTTTCATGCTATGTTTAGGTTTACCTTAATACTTCTGTTGTAGTTGCAGATGCTTGCAATAGGGGTTAATCATAAGTGGGATGCTTGTCCAAGGAAGGATAGTACCCAAGCATCGGTCCACCCACATATCAAATTATCAAAGTACCGAACGCGAATCATATGAGCGTGATGAAAACTAGCTTGACGATAATTCCCATGTGTCCTCGGGAGCGCTTTCATTTATATAAGAGTTTGTCCAGGCTTGTCCTTTGCTACAAAAAGGACTGGGCCTTCTTGCTGCACCTTATTTACTTTTATTACTTGTTACTCGTTACAAATTACCTTATCACAAAACTATCTATTGCCGATAATTTCAGTGCTTGCAGAGAATACCTTGCTGAAAACCGCTTATCATTTCCTTCTGCTCCTCGTTGGGTTCGACACTCTTACTTATCGAAAAGGCTATGATAGATCCCCTACACTTGTGGGTCATCATCGTCCTACTCAAGACGGAGCCGCTCGAGTCTACACTCCGACAACACCATCTCCGGCTCAAGTACACCGACAACGAACACTCTTCGTCGAGCCGCCCGTCACGGACGTCAAGGAACCGCAATCCTCTTGATGACACCGCTTCTCAAGAACATCGACATCGACAAAACTAAGCTACCTTGGCCCAAGCACAAGAACGACAACGCCTACACCGACAAGAGGAAGAGTGGGCGTGCCAACATCAAGAGGAACAAGACGCCGAGGCGCTTCGATAACAACAACAACAACGTGAAGCATAAGCACTTGAGGCCCAATGTGCCCTTCACGACACAAATCACGCCTTCGCCGACCGCAATGGTCAAACGCGCGATCAACAAGAAGCGCTTCGCGAAGAAGTTCAAGAGAGGAACTATCAAGCTCGAGTGCATCGTCAAGCTCCACAAGCTCAACAAGAACCCCAAGATCAACTAGAGCAAGAAGACAATGGAAATCCTCCAAGAAAATAGCAAGTTGAGGGAGACAATCCTCCTCGTCAAGGACATCATCACCCTCGTCCCCAACACAATGAGGAGCAACACTACGGCAAGCTAAAGTTCACCATGCCCAAGTTCAATCGAAGCAATGATCCCGGAGAGTACCTTTCATGGGCATTGAAGGTTGACAAAATCTTCCGTTTGCACAACTATGAGGAAGAGAAAAAGATCGCGGTGCGATCCCTTGAGTTTCCAGACTACGTCCTTATTTGGTGGGAACAAGTCATTGAGCGCCGAGAGGCAAGAGGTGAACCACCCATCACAACTTGGGCGCAGATGAAGGATGTCATGAGAGCACGTTTTGTCCCATTCTACTACAATCGTGACCTTTTCAAGAAACGCCAACTACTCAAGAAAGGAACAAAGAGCGTTGAGGAATACTACAAGGAAATGGAGATTGCCATGATAAGATCCAATGTCACGGAAGATTATGAGCAAACTATGGCACGTTTCTTGAATGGAATCAATCACCCAATCAAGAAGATTGCCGACTTCCAACCATACTCGAACCTCATCGAGCTAGTGCACCAAGCTACCAAGGCGGAACGTCAAGTGCAAGATGACTTCAAGTATGCCAAGTTCTCATCCAAGACCTACGGCTTCTCCTACACAAGCTTCAACGACTCCAACACCTTCTACCTCAACCAAAGCTACCCCAAGCAATGTCGACAAGTCAAGTTACAAGAAAACTTCGGCAACCTCAAGTCATCCTCCTACTACAAGCAATTTCAAGCCGAGAGCTTCATCAACATCTACTCCGACCGATGAGACCATCAAGACAAGTTCCTTATAATACTTCACATGCGGAGGCCGTGTCCACAAGTCCTTTGAGTGTACCAACAAGCGCACCATGATCTTCAACGACGATGGTACACACGACTCCAAGAGTGAAGGAGAAATGGACGCACTTGAGCAAGTGGCCATGCATCGGCAAACGAACGAAGATGAAGATAACCAAGTCTTTTGTGACGAAGATTCAAGCCCCGCTCTCGTTGTCTCCAAGGTATTGACTCTTGAACATCAACAAGATGAGGACCAAAGATGTCATATCTTCCACACCAAGGCCGGCATCAATGGAAGGTCCGTCAAGGTCATCATCGATGGAGGTAGTTGCCATAACTTGGCAAGTGAAGAACTATGCTCGAAGCTCCAATTGATCAAGATGAAGCACCCACATCCCTACAAGTTTCAATGTCTTAGCAACTCCGGCACTATCCAAGTCGAGCATATGGTACAAGTTTCCTTCAAGATCAGAGCTTACGAAGACACTTTGGAATGTGATGTCGTTTCGATGTCCGCTTTCCATCTCCTTCTTGGACGGCCATGGAAATTTGATAGAGGCGTCATCCACAATGGGCATACCAATCACTAAACTTCAATATGAAAGGAAAGGAGTACGTGCTACGACCTATGTCTCCAAGCCAAGTGATCGCCGACAAGCAAGCCCCCCATCGTGGAGAACATAGTGAGAGAGCGAACCACCAAAAAGAGAGTGAGCGCCACAAGCCCAAATTGAGTGCCTCCATGATGAGCGACAAGAAGAACTTAGTCCTATTTGCCACCAAAAGTGAGATGATAGAAGTGTATGGGAACCCATCAAGTGTCATGCACTATGTCCTTTTGTGCAAGGACGAGGCACCAAAAACTAACAACTCTCACAATCTCCCTTTGGTGTTATATTCTCTATTGCAGGAACTCCAAGATGTTTTCCCCGACGAGCTAGCTCCGGGTCTACCCCCACTTCGAGGCATCAAACACCGCATCGACCTCATCCCTGGAGCACCCCTTCCTAACAAGTCTCCATACCATGTCAATCCCTAGGAAACCAAGGAGATCGAATGGCAAGTATAACAACTCATCGACAACAGAAATGTACATGAAAACTTGAGCCCTTGCGCTGTCTCGGTAATCCTTGTTCCCAAGAAAGATGGTATATATTGCATGTGTTCCGGTTGCTGTCCTATCAATGCTATTACCTTGCGTTATCGTTACCCCATTCCACGCCTAGATGATATGCTAGATGAGCTTAGCGGAGCCGCAATTTTCTGTAAGATTGATCTTAAAAGTGGCTACTATCAAATACGCATCCAAGAGGGTGATGAATGGAAAACCGCATTTAAGACCAAATTTGGCTTATATGAATGGATTGTTATGCCAATGGGTTTATCCGAAACACTAGGTACTTTCATGCGACTCACGCATTCTGTTCTTCGACCCTATATTGATGTATTCGTTGTGGTCTATTTTGATGATATCCTTGTTTTTAGCAAATCTCTTAAAGATCATGTCACCCATCTTAGAACCGTGTTGCAAACCCTTAGGAAAGAGCGCCTTTATGCTAATATGGACAAATGCCTTTTTGTGTTGATAAGCTTATTTTCTTGGGTTTCGTTGTGTCTTCTAAGGGTTTTCATGTAGATGAATCTAAGATCAATGCTATTAAAACTTGGCCCCAACCAACCAAGTTGCAACAAGTGCGTAGTTTTCTTGGTTTAGCCAGTTTCTACAGTAGATTTGTGAAGGATTTTAGCACCATTGCTTTACCTTTACATGCTTTGAGCAAGAAGAATGCACCCTTTGTTTGGGGACCATCGCAAGATGCCGCATTCAATGAGCTTAAGAATTTGCTTACACATGCTCCTTTGCTTGCTTTGCCCAACTTTGATAAACCTTTTGAGTTACATTGTGATGCTAGCGGTTATGGCATAGGAGGTGTTTTAATGCAATAGAGGCGCCTCATAGCGTACTTTAGCGAAAAACTTTCTGGAGCGCAACTCAATTATCCCATCTATGACAAAGAGCTATATGCTTTAGTAAGAGTCTTGCATGTTTGGGAGCATTATCTTCGCCCTCATGAGTTCATTCTTCACACCGATCACGAAACACTTAAGTACCTTAAGGGTCAAACTAAGTTGAACAAGCATCATGTTAAGTGGAGTGAATTCATTGAGTCCTTTCCTTATGTCATCAAGTACATCAAAGGTAAGGACAATGTTGTAGCGGATGCTCTTTCCCGCATATGGATGCTTGTTACTCAACTTGTATTGAATGTCATTGGGTTTGAGCACATAAAAGACTTGTATTTGCATGATCCTACTTCCACTAAATGTCTGACGCCTACATCTTGGGAACGCCATTACATCAAAGATGATTATCTTATGAGAGCTAACAAATTTTGCATCCCCGAGTCTTCTCTTCGTTTGTTACTTTTGCAAGAATCTCATGGAGGAGGACTAATGGGACACTTTGGACGCGACAAGACATACGCTACCCTCTCCAAGAACTATTTTTGGCCCAAGATGTTCCGCGACGTCTCACGCTTCACCAACCGGTGCTCTACATGCAGCAAAGCTAAGTCCAAAGCTCAATTCCATGGTCTCTATATGCCTCTTCCAATTCCGTATCACCCATCGGAAGATATTAGCATATATTTTGTACATTGTTTTCCTAGAACTAGAAATGGCGAAGATTCCGTGTTTGTTGTTGTTGATCGATTATCTAAGATGTCTCATTTCAATCTTTGCAAAAAGATAGACGATGCTTCACATGTTGCAAATATTTTTTGTAGAGAGGTCTTGCGCCGTCATGGAGTCCCAAAGACTATTTTCTCGGATCGTGACGTCAAGTTCTTGAGTTACTTTTGGAATCAAGCTATTGTTCTCTTCGGCATATCATCCACAAACCGACATCCAAACGGAGGTGACAAACCGATCACTCTCCACTCTACTTTGTGTGTTGATCAAGAAGAACACCAAGCAGTGGGAGGAGTGTCTACCAATCGCCGAGTACGCCTACAACCGCGCAAGACATTCGACTACCGGCAAGTCCCCCTTCGAGGTCGTCTATGGCTTAAACTCATTATCCCCATTGGACATTCTTCCTCTTCCACTACAAGATCCCGAGTGAACTACCTCAAGAAGATGCATGAAGATACAAGGCACACCATCGATCGCCAAGTACAACGACTCGCGACCAAGCTCAACGTCAACAAGCAACCCATGATATTCAACATTGGAGATCTTGTGTGGCTACACCTTCGCAAGGATCACTTCTCCAACGAACGCAAGTCAAAACTACTACCACGAGCCGATGGACCCTTCAAGGTGCTTGAGAGCTACAACAACAATGCCTACAAGATCGACATCCTGCACGACAAGTACTTCGTGAGTGACATCTTCAACATCAAAGATCTCTCCCCATACCATGGTGATGAGGATTTCAATCCGAGTCAGATGTTTCCCAAGGGGGGGAGATGATGCGGAGCATCCCTTGGTCATCCCCATGGACACTACCTCGGCTATCCAAGCTCCAAGTGGACCCATGAGAAGAGCAAGAGCTCGTGCTATTCAATCCGAGGTGACATCACTCCTACTCGAGCTTCCTTTACGTTCGACTGAGACATGGCTGCTGCCTAAGTCCGAAACGCTATGTGTGATTAGGTACAACGCACAAGTCACTGAGCCGAAAGCTGAAGTAAAAGGAACAGGCGTCAACTCTCTATTCATCCTGGAACTTCCGGCTAGAGCCCGCAACTTTCGGCCTCCGGAACCCTCGGCCTGCCCGGACCTTCCGGCCTCCGACTACCCAGACCAGCATAGATGGGACAACTTTCGGGTTAGCCCAAAACCTGGCCCGGACCTTCCGGCCTACCCGGACCTTCCGGCCCCCGGACACCAGCCATGCTCCCACCGTGCCAACTCTCTAGTTAGGTGGTACCCTGACCGGAACCTTCACCGCCCAGAACTTCCGGCCCTGCTTGCGCGCAGCGACTTGGGCCGAGGCCCATGTACCCTTTCATCCCTGAGACTATATATACTCTTCTCCTACCTACGTTTTAGGGTTAGCAATGCGATAGCTCATATTAGAGATAGAGCTTTGCTCATCCACATGGATACTTCTCCTTTGGAGTCCACGGCCTCTTCGGAGAATATCCCCCAAGCGGATTCAAGACCCCTTTATGGGAAGAACCCCCTCAAGACCTCCTTACGGAGAAGAACCGGTTACCTTTGTATTGTCCCTTGTTGATCGTGGATCTTGTATCTCCCTTCGTGTTTCAAGAATCTTGGACATGTGTGACCGAATCTGGTTGGTTTGAGTGTTTCCCCTCATTTCCCCTCGTGTTATCTCTTGTGTTTTCCCCTTATGCCCCTCGTGTTCTTCGCGGGATCTGCTCCTTTCGTGAAAGATTGTCCATCTAGGGTTCCACCCTACATCATGCACTCACGTACACAACCAGGTTGGTTCGCGCGCAAGGGTTGGACTCCTGTCGCACCTGCGTAAAGTTTTGTTTAACTGATTTCTTTGCTCTGCCAACTGATAAGCCGGACCCAGAAACCAGGTATCAATTTAACTAGTCAACAAAGTGCCATGTCGACTATGTGGCTGGTCAGTAGGGTGCGATACGGTACTCTACGGTGAGCTAGTGACTGTATAATCACCGCAAAACTATATAGCGATCGTAATGAGCGTATTGTTACATATGTTGACCGCCCGTGTATTTTTCTCGTTTCAAATTAAACCATATTAACCGGAAAGGACATAATATCGACTAGTACTGCTTTGATGTGTCCCGTCAACTCGCAGAATGAGGAGAAGCTTTCTTACTACGCCCTCTCCCTCGCCCAAGCATGGTGGCTCACAGGACGAGGAGAAGATTGCATACTACATACACATATGCCCTTTCCCTCGCCCACGCGCGCTGTGGCTCCCAGTACAAGGATAGGGTTTTGACTAAAATGCCCTCGCCCTCACCCTCGCGGTGGACGTGCACCATTTCATTTGGTGTCAGATTGCCAGAAGCATATTGTACTATAGCATCATCATTGTTGGACCTTACGAAGAGGCAAAGAACCAAGTGCAAGGTTCACATGAGTACGAACTGTTGAACCTCCCGAAGAAGCAAAGAGCCAAACGCAATGTTTTATAGGAGTTGTTGTCTTAGTAGGAGTACTACAACTATAGCGAATGATGCTACTATACGATGCCGCCACGTCACCTATATTCAAAGCCATGCCACCTTTTTTTCTCAAAGAGCGTGTTGGAGACCGTGCAACAACCACACAAGTTGCACGTACACATAACACATCTACTAGTAATAAATTCTAAAGGACAAATGCCAGTATGCCACACAGGTTCATCTCCACTTCATGTGATAAATTTGTGCACGACTAGCCTACATATATTCACGGCACTACCATTCACAATTTACCATACACCACTTACACGTTATAGATGGGCTCCATGTCCTCCTCTAGGTTCCAGTCCCAGCTGTTCTTCATGGATGGCATGATCCATAGCGGTAGGCAACAGGAATCATTGTCGCAGCTTTCTAGTCCGGCTCCACATGATGGAGACTCATCCAAGCTGAAGCGGCATATATCAGGGATAGCGTGTTCCAGCATGTCGTTCATCCGGCCATGCGCACTGAAGACACAACCATGCTTCATGAATGGCAGGCCTTCGGTGTCGTGCACGGAAGGTGGCTTCTGCTTCACAATGGGGTACCTATCCACAATGAAAAGCGAGTACTCTCCAAGAGTTATCCTCGGCACCCACATAACACCACGGGGGTCGAACTCAGTGCTATTTATCTGGTACACGCGCCATCTCAGATATGGACACATGGTGATGTACATGGTCAAGGTCCATGCATAATAATGTTGTGCTCTAATATGGCGGTCAGTAATACTGTGCAGCAAATAGTACTACTCCGGTATAGAGGAAGTAAAATAACCGCCCTATTATATATAGCTACTCGTGGCTACATGGATGAGATAGTAAGATATGGAAAACAAAAATGGTGGGAGCTAGTGGGTTCATGTCTTCAAGGGCCTAGCTAGCTATACGCCTCCTCCAAGGTAGAAATTACTAGTACTATTATGTAGGTCAACAATGAAATAGAAGGAGAGAGGTTTAAAAAAATATAATACTAAATTGTACTACTAGTATATTAAACATGTCCCAGTCAAGAAAAGAAAATAACTAACAAGTACTACTACTCTAACACACAACAATGAGAAAATGGAATATCTGGGTAGATGGTGATGGTCCAATGATGGTAGATTGTGTGACCATGTTGCACATCAGTGGTACCATGGGTAACGACTATTAAGATAGTTGATCCCAATATGCCAAAGTCAGCTACAAGGTTCCATGTTAGATCGAATCGCGGATGCAAATGCACATCCAGGATCGATGATCTTATTTTGATCAGAGGATGACTGGTCCCTGCAAAATAATGGAGTACCGCTAGGGATGAAAATGATGGTTTGTGCATTCCGTTTGTAATCTCCTGTTCTGTAGGATGGCAACCAGATGAAACAAGTCCCCTAGCTTGTCACTATGAAGATGCGGCCTAGATGGCGCACGGCATATTTGAATGTGTAGGGGTACAAATCTGCCGCGGCCAACATGTGCCAGCCTCTACCGTTACTGCCTCTTGTATTGATGGCAAGCCTTATGTCGAACACCGTGATGAGATAGTAACCGTTGTAGCCGCGTCGCTTTGTTGGCTGGTCCGCAATTGCTATCTTCTTCAATCTCATGTAGGCATCATCATACGTATTCAAGCCCTGCTAGTCTGGAAGGTCGATCAAATTGGTGGAGAAGGGGTCTACGGGAAAGGCCGCACTGCTGTGGATGTTGTGCAAAATGATGGTGGCATGCAAGCCAATCTTCGTTGACACCATCCCATACCTACATATAAGACAGTGGGCAGCGAAGAAATTATGGGATGGGATAACTAAGTACTATATTTAGAATATGCACTACATGATCAAACTCCATGTCTGACCTGCTCATCGGACAAAATATAACTACCTCTCAACGTCGGCAACTCTAACGGAGTCAACATGCAACCATGGCCAGGAAGCGATGGAATGTTCGATGGATTGTCCCATAGAATAACCTTCTCCTCGAGGACGCATGTAAGACCAACAAGCATGGCCTTTTCCCAAGCCTGTTAAGCACCATCTTAAAAAAGTTGGCACAGGAAGAACTGAGTCTTGCGGCGGTGTGGATGTTGGAGTGGCGTGCGATTTCTCCCTGAGGATTATCTTCCAAGGTCTCCGAGCCCCGACGAGGAGGAGAACCGCCTGGCGAATCCATGGGACCAGTGACGAACTTCCTTGGTCTCTTAGGGGGAGGGGAACTGGCGAGGAGGAGATAAGAGCGTAACTGTAGGGCCTCGTCCCTTCGCTAAGGAAATTATGCGGGCACGTATAGCGGTAGTGTGTCGTGCCCCGCAATGGTGAGGCTATTATTTACTACGTACTCGTACTGTAGTAGTACTACTACTACTTTCTCAACTAGTAGTGTGATGTACTGTACTTCTATAGTGCACCAGTTTTGAACTCTTGAATCTCAGGGCCAAGGAGCTACAGTTGCAAGTCGATGGTACTACTGTTCTCTAGAACCATCGTTGTACTATCAATGTAGGGAAAGTACACCTATGTAGTGCGTACTTTCCGTGCTCTATTCAAGGGTGTAGCTGGCCTACTCAGCCGCTCCTCTCACGCACACACTAGCATCCTGTTTACCAGCGATGGTTACTGCGGGGGCAGAACATTTGGGTTCTTTGATACAGCAAGACTAGGCTTTTTGCTTCCATTTGTGGAGGTGTAATGGATCTCGTCGAACTTCGTTAGTTCCTTCTTTAGGAATGAGATGAGGCAAAGATTTTGCCTCCATTTCAAAACAAAAAAATGACATCAAGAGCAATTTCTTTTATAGAGCCGATAATGGAGTGAAGTCCATGCGTGCAACGTCACAAGCTACAAAGTAGTAGAGTACTAGAACTTTACGTACAGAGCCATATTGCACAGTTCCTAATGTCGTGCCAGAATTTTTCGGCTCCTCGTGCTTAATTGTGAGGTGCTAGTTTAAATATAGTAGCTGATGAGGAGGCTGCAAGCGAGGTGTGGCTAGGGCGAGCACGCAGGCAAGAAAGTTTGCATGGTGTGAATTGATATATAGGAGTACTACTCTAGTACACGAGCCACGAGATGATGGGATGGAAAACCCGTTCATGTGGCTAGGCTATCCAGTGCACCCAGATTGTGGTGCGACACATCCGTTTGACTTCAAAAGTCAAAACTACCAGTGTACAATATTGGCTCGCAGCAAGGTTACTATTTCAAAATAAGGCCGCCGTGTGTTCAGCCAAGATTGAACCCACAAAACGAGCTATACAATCCCGCGACCACTAATAGTACTCGTTGGAGTACAACGCAACCTACAATAGCCTTTTGTCACTAGTATATTGTTCCTTACAAGAAACCACTAATAATGCCAAGAAGCAACTACCACTTACCAACCAGCCCTACCAAGAAATGACTACTCTACAAAGTGTCGTTATAGGAAAGTTTCAACCCATGTCACCCCTTAAGTCAACGCCTTCTATTCGACCAGCAAGTTTGACGTTATGACTTGTGGGACCTACATGTCAGTCTGGACAAAAATCCCCGAGTGACCTCTTACCTCCGGCCCGTCCACCAAGGTATCCTCAGCCATAGGACGCAGCTACCGCCCTTGGCAAAAGGCGAGGTCAAAACCACCGGTGGTGCGGAGCCCATCTTGCGGCAGCCCGACCGCTAGCTCTGTATGGCGCTCGCGGCCTCTGCCTAGCCAAGATAGCACACACCCTGCTAGATGCATCCAACTTCTTGTCTGCAAGGTTTATTAGCTAGGTTGGCACGGCGGTGCGGTGGCTTGCTTGCGGGCGCCACGCTAAGGCCAATCACCTGGCTTGAGTGAAAGCCAGTGCGGCGGCTTGCTCACGTGTGAGTCACGCTCGGGCCGCCCATCCAACCCATGCGGAGGCCAGAGCGGCGTCCGACCTGTCCGGTGGAGCGGCGGCCTGCTCGCTCATCACCGGCACCAGCGACGAAGACGCATCAGCACTGTTTGAAGTAATGTTCAGGAAAAATATTGATTGGAGGAAGAAGAACATGATAGAAGGTTAGATGTGGGTCCCTCCTGTCAACAGTCAAACAAAATGTGTTGGTTTAAACTGCCTCATCAGCACAAACGTGTGGGCAAACCCTGTCATAAACGGGTTTAAACGAGCTTAATCGGCACTAGGTAGTAGTTTTTTGGCGCGGATTAAGGAATTTTGGGTATGTTTTTGCTATTTTTCGTACAATAGTTTCTTTCTAGGGCTGGTTGAAAGTGGGAGCTTTTTGTTAAATACACTACATACTATAAGTAAGAGTGAAAGTTTAGATTTGGAAACCAATAATCACAACTAGTTACATAGTGCCTATGTGTATGTAATTCAAACTAAATATCAACCATGAGTGACTAATATCTTGATGGAACACTCAAAACTATGGAAATACTAGCATTTTTGTGCATGGTTGGAAATACTAGGAATGTTCACGTGCGTTGCCACGGATCATAATTAGAATAATACTTATTCACAAACTTGATAGAAAACACTCTAATTTCGATATACATATATCACCAGAGATATATTATGTTTCAATCAGAATGTATTCCTTGGGCTGTTTTTGGTGAGGTGAGGAGGGATGTGGTTGGTTTTAAGATACTAATTAAGGGTTTTTTCTGCAAATTGATAGAGAAGTGGGATGTTGTTAAGAGAAGGCAACAACTTACCTCACAGTCGTTAGATGGAGATCTAATGGTCAGAAATGACGAATGGCAGACACACCATCATCACCAACTAAGTCTACTGAAGGAGTAGTAGCAAGATGTCCATGCATTGCACGGAACATCAAGATGCATTTTTTATAAAACACCTGTTATGATTGACCTATGCGGGAGTAATCCCATGTGTAAAAACTAATCATATCTCGAGAAAGAGGAGAGATAAGGTGAGGAGGAGTTGGGCGTGGAGGTGATTGGTGGTCGGACTGAGTGGAGGCATCGGTATGGACAATGCTGGCAGCGACCACCATGCCAGTTTGTTCCAGAGGCTTCCTTTTTTAATTGCTCAACAACGAGGTTGTGGGACAGAAGGATGAACGAGGGATGGCCTTGTCTGCAAATGTGGAGAGAGGTGCGAGTATCTTTTAGTTTAATTTCTATCTATCAGATATAGATCAGACGGTCTATATTTCAAGATGGCAGGCATACCATCATCACCAACTCGGTTTTTTAAGAGAAGAGATATAAGTACGGAGATACAAACATATTATCGATTCTTGTTTCCATAAACTTGGATCTACATTCTATTCAACGACTGAGCATGTGGGGTCTTAGCACAATGACTTCTCCACTGTGTAAAACAAAGGTTTTCCGGTCGCCGATAAGGAGGGGGTGACGGCGGCGCGCTTTCGGCTTTCTATGGTCCAAGTAGTCATACTAGGTGGTCTACGCACGTGTAGACTTATTCTTTTTCACGTCTCGTGTTCGCCGTACTGCCACGACTGTTGATGAATAGACGGTAAGTTATTCATGGGAAAACCTTTGTTGAGCGTGTGTGCGAGAGAGAGACAATGTGTGTGTGTGATATGTGTAAAGACTGAGGCAGTGATAAGAGATTATTTGTGTCTCTGTGTGTGGAGGATAGAGAGAGACATGGCATGGGCCTTTGTGTTGTGTAGCATGGAGACACATAGACATAATTAGAGAGTGAGTGTGTGATATACACATGGAGAATTTTGGTGTGAATCTGAGCTAGAGAGAGGGGGGAATATATACATACCTAGGGCTGGAGAGAATATGCAAGGGTGTGTGTCTTAAAAAAAGGATCCAGATAGATGGGTGTTTGTGTGTGTGTGTCTATGTGTGTTTGTGCGCGTGTGTGAGAGAGAGAGGGAGTGTATGTACGTGGATAAGAGAGACCACTAATGATGTAAACCTAGTATAGGGAAGGGGGTATGGTGTGACATGTGTGTCAAAGAGAGAGAAAGGCATGTGTAGTAGCGGGATAACATGGGTGCGGGCGGGGAGCAAACTATTTGGAAGAGACATCGAGTGTGTGGGAGAGAGGGGTGTGAGAGCGAGAGAGAGAGAATTGGCGAGGGGGAGAGGGGAAAGAGAGGGGTCATTTGTGTGCGGAAGTGGCGTATAGATAGGGAGACAATGTTGATGTTGTTCGAAAGTGGCCTATGTACAGAGACGCAAGGGAAGCAAGTCATCGTGTGTGTGATAGGGACTTCATGAGAGATCTAGAATAGATGGTGTAGAGAACAACGTGCAAGATTGAGAACGATGATACGCTAGGAAGCTATGGAAAGAGTCACGACATATATGTATATGGGGAAGGAGCTTTGGTGGGCCCACATGTGGGAGAGATGGAAAGAGAAGAGTGGTAAACAAGGAGACAAAGTGTGCTTGTTTGCAATGGGGGTGGTGAGTGAGGTGAGTGTGCGAGAACCAGATAACTATGGAGATAGTAGTTTGGGGGCGATGTTTTGTGTGTACGGGAAAGATACACTCTATATAGTACGTGTGCTTGGGAAAGAGAGATACCGGGAGACCTAGAGAGTGGGGGAAGAGATGTGTGCATGCCCGAGAGACAAAGTGATAGAGACCTATATTGGGGTCCGGACTTTAGAAGAGAGGGGGGTGTTAATGTGCTCGTGTGTTCGTGTCCCGGGGAGAGAACGACTTGTGTGGGGGGGGGATAGGGTGGGTGGCTTCAGATTGAGAGTGAGGTGTCTATATTTGAGAGACTTTAGCGTAATTGAGATATATATGGTCAATAGTGTGTGCACTCATGGTCGATCAATTTGTTTCACAGTTTGGACTATGAGATAACAACACTTTTGAACATGCGTGATATAATTTGAAATACCATAATTACAAACCTAAGATTGGAATTTTGGAATTCGACTCCATCATTAGCTTTTGTAATTCATTTAAGCGGAGTTACATTTTTAAGCCCGAATTTCGTGATTTCAAATTCATATATTGAACCTAGAGATATACACATACGGGCATGTTCAAACTTTATAATCATCCACTTTATTCATACACATACACATTTTTGTTTTTGTCATAATATTTCGGATAAACACATTTGGAATTTCATTTGAATTGGACCATATGATGGTATTTGCTTGCACTAGCTCAATGATCCATATTTGAATTGAATGGACAATCTAAGTTTCGAGTTGGAGACATTGATTTCCGAAACTTGCACTTTTTTGCGGGCAAAACAAATAAATTCTCGGCCATGATATCATAGTCAGCCGTACAAGAGCAGAACACTTAATTTCTCATGCCGAAAGATTAGCCCTGCGATATTCCTGGTTGCGTAGCTTCTCATCTTACTCTTATTTGCATATGTTAGCCACCATATTTGCTTAGAGCTTGGTGCAACTCCACCTCATTACCACATCCTACTCATAAGCTTAAATAGTCTTGATCTCACGGGTTTTGAGATTGTTGAGTCCTCGTGACTCATAGATACTTCCAAAACAGTTGCAAGTGCCGATGATACCAGTACAGGTGATGTTACCAAACTCAAGTGGGAGTTCGACGAAGACCTTGGCTGTTTCTATGTTTCATTTCCGGTTGATCATTAGTGGTGCCTAGTTGGGATGATTGGGCATCTAGCATTTGGGGTTGTCTTCTTTTATTTTGGTTCCGTGGTCGGACCTTGATTGTACTCTGGATGATGTATGTTTAACTTGTTATTTGTGTGGAGTGGCGATTGTAAGCAAACTCTCTTTATCCCTTTCTTGTTCATTACATGGGATTGTGTGAAGATGACCCTTCTTGCGACAAAACAACAATGCGGTTATGCCTCTAAGTCGTGCCTCGACACGTGGGAGATATAGCCGCATCATGGGCGTTACAGCCCGGTACAAGTGGGACAAACTCAAAAAGATCTTTTACACGGACCCGAACACAAGGGAGTTCATGGGACTTCTAGTAGTTGTTATATTACCACATTATCATATTAGCTTCCAATCAATTTGACTGCAAGTTTTGTCACACTAGTAAACCATCCACGTTCCTTTTGCACAAAGAACAGCACCAAAAGGCAGCCGAAAGTGACGAGTCGTTGCAGTCGTCGGCGAGGCCCATGTTGGACAGCCCATTCAACCGGGCCCTAAACATACTGAAAAAGGTCCCGGTGGACAAGCCGCCATCCTATGGACGTCTGCACGGCGTCGGAGATGGCGCCTCGTGGAAGACATGCTACCACGAGGAGCCATAGGAAAGAAGGAACAGACGGTCGGTCGTCACTCAGCAGAGCATCAACGAGAAGGTTGCGATTGCGGTCAATAAGACCAAAGCTAAGACCAAAGCAGAGTTTCTCGGGGCCGTCAATTCAGCGGTCACTAACGCGGTGGTCGGCTTGATTCCGGCACTTTTTGATTTCACGAAGAACAATCCAAATGCACGGCTGAAGGACTTTCCCCTTCCCAGCTTTGTCGGGAGCAATTCGGCGAACACCGCAGCACTAGAACCTTCTAAAGAAACCTCAAAAGGTCCCGCTCCTGTTCATAGCAGCCCGACCTCCGTCTGTTGCATGCTCGGTGGGCCTTAATCGCTGGCTGAGCTCGACACCCTCACGGTAATTACCCGCCATACCCTTTTCACCAGCATGTCTATAGTCTTCCATTTCAGTTGCCTTTCGGATGTTTGACGTCGCAGACATGTCTCCTTCGTAGGCCGACGACACCCCGTGCACCCTACTCTATGACATCAAGGGCCAGAAGGTGGCCATGGGAAAGGCAACAATCGTGAAGCCGAAGGACCGCATGTTCCATAGCCGATAGATGCCCGATGGCATCTTCAAGGTTAACGTGGCCAGTGTCTTAGCGGGCTTCGAGGATTTGCCTCCTCCAATACCAGTCGATGACGATGAGACCCCTGAGATGATTGGCACATGCAAGAGCTAGTTCTTGCCTTGGCCAAAGTCTCTTCTTCGTCTCGAGGCGCCCAGTATCACGCCAACGCCACCTTCTCAAGAAGGTATGAACACCACCCCACCTACCAAATTACATGTACCTGTCATGGCGGGTGATAGCAGACGACGCGAGGGGGAGCCTCCATTAGTGGCAGATGATGTCGCCCCCGTTGTTAAAGAAGCAAATGTTGATGATGACATGGAGGATGATGATGATGACCCAGACAAGTATTTGAATACAGCCTATGATGATGGAGGATTGATGTATGATGATGGAGGATTGATGGCTCAGGACGACGAAGACTCGGGCTATGAGCATGGAGATGATGACTTGATGATGCCTGATTTGCCGGAGCCAGAACGTCCTAAGGCGGAATGCAAAAAGTCTCTCTTCAAGTGATCGTCGCAGGATATGCCTCCAGATGCCTCCTGTACCCAGTAATCCCTTGAGGCCCGTCCACTGATTAGCCTGACAACACTGGGGGTGGTGGTTAGGGAAGGTATGGTGGGCTCACTACCGCCACCAACCAAGAAGCAAAGGAGGAGACCGGACAGGAAAGGCCCTAAAGGCGCCAGAGCTACTTCAAGCAGCCAGCCGCCTTTGAAGCCCTGGGTGGTAGACAGAATACCTGTCCAAGGTGTGAAGCGCTTCCATGTCGCCGGTGAGCCGATCCTACCTGTCGAAGTGCTAGAGCACCTAGTGAACAATGATCTAAGGAGACTACATGAAGATGTGCTGGCCAGAGAGAAAAGCCTTCTGATCGCGGAAAAACCAGGATACCCGCTTTACACGGCTTAGGTGCCGCATGGGAAGTTGTACGTCGAGAGATGGCCCGCGAATAAGTTCATCCTGCGATTTGACTACATCTATGACATGTTCCACATGACCAAGCTGGATTTCCAGTTCATCCGCATGTATGCGCTGTATCTGAACTACTTCATCAGGATCGAGAACATACAATATATCTGTGTCGTGGACCCATTCTATATGCACGAGAGTTCCTTGGCAGTTTGCAAAGCGCACCGTGACTATGCGAGCAAGTGCCTCGGTGACTTCATGATTGCTAATAAGGACAAGGAAGCGATTCTCGTGGCTTATCATCCCACGTAAGTCATCCGCACATATCCTTTCATAAGTGTTAATCATTCCTTTGCAAGCATGGAGGCTAATTTGAGGTGAACTTAATTTGCGCAGCGGGGGGGGGGGGGCGCCGTCCTCATCATTCTATACCCGGAATACTCCCATGTTATGTACCTGGACTCATCGAAGAACCTCAGTGTAACACCCCGAGACCGATGTGCCAGGTGTCTTCCAGTTATTCGCTGTTGTTGCCTTGTCATTTGCTTGCGTGTCATGCATCTCATATCATGTCATCATGTGCATCGCATTTGCATACATGTTCATCTCATGCATCCGAGCATTTTCCCCGTTGTCCGTTTTGCAATCCGGCGCTCCTATGTCCTCCGGTGTCCCTTTCTACCTCTTCTCGTGTGCGGGTGTTAAACGTTTTCGGATTGGACCGAGACTTGTCACGCGGCCTTGGTTTGCTACCGGCAGACTGCCTGTCAAGTTTCGTGCCATTTGGACTTCGTTTGATACTCCAACGGTTAACCGAGGGGCCAAAAAGGCCTCGTGTGTGCTGCAGCCCAACACCCCTTCAAAGTGGCCCAAAACCCACCTAAACCACCTCCATCACCTAGGCCGTTTGATCATGATCGCATGGCCGAAAACCGCACCTCATTTGGACTCTCCTAGCTCCCTCTACCTATAAATATGTGATCCCCTCCGAAATTCGAGGTCTTACCCTAGCCTTCCTCTACCTCGCGCCATCGGACAATCATCTCCGCGCCTCCGCGCCGGACCAAACCCACTTTGCCACCTGTCCCCGCCGCCTTCTCTCTCCTCGCCTACACCTCCGTGGCCCTGCGGGCCCAAGGCCGGCCCGCCCGGCCCGAGCGCCCCGCGCGCCTGCCCCGCCGCCTCCGACCATCGCCGGCGGCAACCGCTTCCACCATGCCATCTCCGTCGCCGGCGCCCGTGCACCGCCCGGCTCGCGCCTCCTCTGCCGCGCTTCACCATCGCCGGCGCCTCCTCTGTCGTGTTTCGCCATCGCCGGCGCCTGCCCAACCGTGCCGCCCGATGTGCTCCGTCGGATCCGCCGCCCACCGAGCTCGCCGGCGGCCTCTCCGAGCTCCACCGGCCTCCTCCTCGCCTTCCCTCGCCGGAGCAGCGACCTCTCGCCGGGGATCCTCGAAATCCGCGCCTGCTACAGTTCCGGCGAGATCCAGATCCAGATCCATCCCCTCGGTTGACTTTTTCGCCCGAAACCCTAATTATTTTGCATACTTTGATGCATCATAACCCTGTCATCGTGACTTCAATTCATGCGTATAGCATATTGAAATGTTCGTCTCGATGAGTACTCCATTTCATCTCATTGCATCATTTTCATTTGAGCTCATCTTGATGCCCGAAATGTTGTTGGAAGAGGGCTATGTGATGTTAGTTTCAGATGTGTTATCAGCATTTGCACTTTTGTCATTTTTGCCATGCTCAATGTGTGCATGATATGATCCTGGGCTCTACATGTGTATTGAAGTATGACATGCCATCTTTACAGGGGTGTATGCCATGTATTTTTGTGATCTTTGTGGTGACTAGCACAAGCATGCAAAGTAGCTTACTTAATGTTGCTGATTTCAGGGACTTAGAAATATTCTAAGTCTCTGCCCTGTCCTTATTTTTATGCCATATGTTCATCTTGATACCTAGTGATCCGTGCCTCTTTTGAGCATGATCAGTAAGGATGTTTTGTAAATATTGTGGTGCTCTATCCATCCATGTCTTTGTTTGCATTTTTGGAGCACCCTAGCTTGAGTCAATCGAGCTCTACTTTTGCTATAAAATGTTCCTGGCAGATTGTTAACATGTTTAGCAATTTTGCCGAGCTTGTTGTAGTTGATCCGTGCATGCTATGTTGTTGTTCTTGCCATGTCTAGCTTCTATGCCATGTCTACATGCTGGGTCTATGCTTAGTTTGTCATGTCTTGCCTCGTAGTGAGTGCATTGAGCTCGTAAACATGCTTACTTGATATCTGTTTTGCCATGTTCCAGTTTTTCACTAAGTCTGAATCTATTTGTGTTTTTGCTATGTTCACATGCTTGCAATTGTATTTTCTGATCCCTTTTGGCTCATGGTCACTACGGGACTTTTGTTATATGCTTTGAGTAGCTTCATGTCATGCCTTGCTTTGCCATGATATGTTCTTGTAGCATGTATTTATCTTGCTCTAAACATTGCATCCTGATGATAAATTCCTGACTTGTTATTTCTCTAAGTCTGTAACCTGTTATCATTTGCTCTTTCGCCATGCTTGTTTGAGCTTGCTATTGAGTGAATTAGCCGTAGCTCAGTGTTCATCTTTTGTTAAGCTTCATGAGTGGATCCCTGCAATGTATTTTTGCTATGTTTGAATGCTGTAGCATATTTATCTTGATGCATTTAGATGTCTACTTGTTGTTAATCGCAGACCGGTGCCATATTTGTTTTGCTTGTCATTTCCAAACCGTGCATCCGACTCCGGTGATCTTTATATTGATTCCGACCGAAATCAACTCCTCTTTCCAGTGGCACTCTTGGATTTCCAAGTTGAGTCCAGGTTCAATCATTCCTTTCGAAATCATGCATATGCATCACCTATCGCATCCCGCATATCATACCATGTTTGCATCATGTTGTTTGAGCATTGCACGTGGTTGATTGTGTTCCTTTTGCTTGTTGTTCTTGCTTGGGTAGAGCCGAGAGATGAGTTCATGTTCGAGGTTCAAGCTTTCGTCTTCTTGGAGAACTTTGCAGGCAAGATGACCATACCCTCGAAATCACTTCTATCTTTGCTTGCTAGATGCTCGCTCTTTTGCTATGCCTATGCTGCGATACCTACCACTTGCTTATCATGCCTCCCATATTGTTAAGCCAAGCCTCTAACCCACCTTGTCCTAGCAAACTGTTGTTTGGCTATGTTACCGCTTTGCTCAGCCCCTCTTATAGCATTGTTAGTTGCAGGTGAAGATTGGAGCTTGTTCCATGTTTGGAACATGGATATTTTGTTGGGATATCACAATATCTCTTATTTAATTAATGCATCTATATACTTGGTAAAGGGTGGAAGGCTCGGCCTTATGCCTGGTGTTTTGTTCCACTCTTGCCGCCTTAGTTTCTGTCATATCTGTGTTATGTTCCCGGATTTTGCATTCCTTACACGTTTGGGTTATAATGGGAACCCCTTGACAGTTCGCCTTGAATAAAACTCCTCCAGCAAGGCCCAACATTGGTTTTACCATTCGCCACCTAGCCTCTTTTCCCTTGGGTTAGGCCAGCCCAAGGGTCATCTTTATTTTAACCCCCCCCCCCCCGGGCCAGTGCTTGTCTAAGTGTTGGTCCAAACTGAGCGATGTCCGGAGCTACCAGGGGCAACTCTGGGCTGGCCCACCCGACGTCTGGCTCATCCGGTGTGCCCTGAGAACGAGATATGTGCAGCTCCTATCGGGATTTGTCGGCACATTTGGCTGGCTTTGCTGGTCTTGTTTTACCATTGTCAGGGATGTCTTGTAACCGGGATGCTGAGTCTGATCGGTTTGTCTTGGTAGAAGGAATATCCTTCGTTGACCGTGAGAGCTTGTGATGGGCTAAGTTGGGACACCCCTGCAGGGATTTGAACTTTCGAAAGTCGTGCCCGCGGTTATGGGCAGATGGGAATTTGTTAATGTTCGGTTGTAGAAAACCTGAACACTTAACTTAATTAAAATGCATCAACCGCGTGTGTAACCGTGATGGTCTCTTCTCGGCGGAGTCCGGGAAGTGAACACGGTGTTGGAGTTATGTTTGACATAGGTTGTTTTAGGATCACTTCTTGATCATAGTTGTTCGACCGTGCTTTTGCCTTCTCTTCTCGCTCTCATTTGCGTATGTTAGCCACCATATGTGCTAGTCGCTTGCTGCAACTCCACCTCATACCTTTTACCCTTCCTATAAGCTTAAATAGTCTTGATCGCGAGGGTGTGAGATTGTTGAGTCCCCGTGACTCACAGATACTTCCAAAACCAGTTTGCAGGTGCTGATGATACCGTGCAGGTGACGCAACTGAGCTCAGGAGGAGTTCGATGAAGATCTTGTCCTTTGTGTTGTTTCGTTTCAGTCGATCAGTAGTGGAGCCCAGTTGGGACAATCGGGGATCTATGTAGCATTTGGGGTAGTCTTCTTTTATTTTGGTTCCGTAGTCGGACCTTGATTGTATCTGGTTGATGTAATGCTTTATTCATGTAATTGTGTGAAGTGGCGATTGTAAGCGAACTATGTATCTTTTCCCTTATGTATTACATGGGTTGTGTGAAGATTACCTCACTTGAGACATTGCTTTCAATGCGGTTATGCCTCTAAGTCGTGCTTCGACACGTGGGAGATATAGCCGCATCGATGGCGTTACACTCAGGAAAAAGGATTACAAGCACATAAAGAGTGTTCTCAATAGTGCCCTGTTAAATTCCAGCCTGTCTGGTGGATATATCAAGGTGAAAGAGTACAGGGGTCGCAGGTTGCCTTTCGGTCATAAGACCGACTTCCGCTGCATCTAGCAACCGCACACTAGTATGGCTGATGGATTCTGCCTCATGCATCACCTGCTCGAGTATAGAAGGGATAATCAACACCTTCGCATGTCACCTACTACCAACGATGCAGAGATTGTCAGGTGGGCCACAAGCATAGGGAAGACACCGAATCATCGAATCAGAGCTAAATTTTATCACATACAGTGTGAACTTTCCCAAGTGATCATGAAGCAGGTCCTCGAACCAACAGGGATGTTCTACCATGGGCCAATCACGCGGGAAGATGTCCGAGCACTGCTACTCGCTCAGCGTCTGGACCTGAAGCCTTTCAAGAAGCTCGGGTGCTTCCTCCCTGACTATGAAGATTGGACCGACGACATGGAGGACTGATTGTTGATGACAATGTGTCACTAATGTCTTTCTATGGCAAAACTTTGAATTTATGCACGGCAAAACTATGTGATGTAACTAAAACGTGGTCCTGAACTAGCGTATATCACTCTAGTTAATTAGTTTGGGTATGAGGAACTTCTCCATTTATGTTTACTATTGGTTGCTTGTATTTTGCTAATTATGCCTCTTTGTTTTCTTAAGTACATTATGTTGCATATTATCATTAAATTCATCAACTCATGATGCAGGTACGTAGATCAGAGATGGCGAAGGGCTAATACGTCGTGTACATTGGGAGGGTTCCAGGAGTCTACGACCACTGGCCAGCCACTCAAGCCCAGGTGCACAGGTACCCGGGTGCTAGCCACAGTGGGTTCGACAGCAGAGCCGAAGCGGAAAGTAGTTACTTGAGGTGGACACTCCAGCATGAGCAGGGGCGGGACCACCGGTACTACATAGTCGCACTCTTGCTCATGCTGATCTCTCTTCTCTTCTACATCATGGTTTAAATAGAGATGATGAAACTTGTGTGTGTGCCATGACCATGCAGTTGCACTTATTCGAGACATGACATGATTGCACTTGTGTATCACTATTTTCGAGATGTGATGATATTTGTGTTGAATGATGATGATGATGGTATGATGGGACTACTGTATGTCTATGATATGATGAGAATAGTGTATGTTTAGTATGATCTGATGAAACTATTATATAGAGCATGTATAAATACAGCAAAAATACGTAGATGGGTGCGAGTTGGCGAAAGCAGGAACATTAGCACTAGCACTGGAAAGCACCTAGCAGTAGCGCTGGCTTACCAGCAGTGCTTCGTGTGAACAAGTGTTGCAGATAGTTATCAATAGCGTTGGTCCGGGAAGCACAATCATGTCATGGCATTAAGCTATGGTTTGGGCTAATGCAACTAGCAACCGAAGATTCAAATTCAAGCTCCACATGTGATTACTTAAATGCCATTTAATTGATTTGTCCTAAATAAAGGACAAAAGTTGTTCTAACATGCATGAAAACGCCATAAATAGATTCTTCATATTTTCTAATAATTTTTCATATATAAATTATTTTATTTGGAGTTACGGTGAATTTCTATGATTTTTTGAAGTTTATAGCATTTCTTGGAATTTCCTGGTTATTTTAAGAAAAACTAAATCCAGAAAATGAATTACTGCATCAGCTCTACGTCAAGGCGACGTTAGCAGTCAACAGGGGCGGTCCAAGTCAAACCTGATCGATGGGAGCCGCATGTCAGTGATTAACCTAACTAACGGTGTTAATTAGCACTAATTAAATACTAATTCAAGGATTAGTCGGGGGTTGGCCCCACATGTCAGTGACCAACGGGAGGTCAAACCTGAGTCAACCAGGGTCAAACTAGCCAGAGTTTACCCGTTGCTCGTCGCCGGCGAAGCCAGAGACAGCGGAGAGCATGATTCAAACGACTCTCAAGTCACGTGGTGTCTTCAGGGGAGGCCAACAAGCAGGTAGAGAGGAGGCGGAAAGGCATGTGGCTGCGCGCGGCGAGCATGTGCGCGTCCTTCTGTCCAAGGAGGAAGACAACACGAGGAAACTATGGTGGGCTGAGCCTTTGCTATAGTAGCGGCTGTAGGTAAGGCTCTCTATCTCTTTTCTATTTATGTTTTTCTGTTTCAAGTTTAATTATTTTGCCATTGTTTCAAAATCAAAATGATTTGAAACTAGTGTGAAAACTTCCTCTTAATATTTTTATGTTGCTCATTGGACATTTCCAAATGCACACAGTGCTTTGGGAAATATATTCTATATGTACATGAATAGAACTCCAAATACAAATACAATAGTGATTTAAATTCAAATCCCAAAATAATCCTTAAAAAGGTTCCAAAATTTTAGTTGGGCTTACAACAATTGCCAAAATTCCCAGAATATTAAAAAGAACATCTAGAAAATTTTGAATGCATTTTCAGGGTTCTTTGCCCTTTTATTCAAATTACTGAGGCTTCCAAATATTCCTCAATTCAAATTTTCTTGAATTTAACATGATGCATGATGCTCACTGAACATGCTAGTTATCTACTAGAGGGGGGTGAATAGGCGATTTTTATGAAAGACTTCAAAACACGGGGGCTTTGAAGACAAACAGTAGAAATGAACCTATTGATATGAAGCAGAAGGTAGACTACACTAGACAAGCCGTGGTCAGGTAAGCAATGAAGTGAGAGAATGAAGACTATCAGCAACTAGGTAGTAAGGATCAGGATGGAAGATAGTATGAAGCCAAACAACAACAGTCTTCACACAATGAAGTCAGTCAGATCATGCAAGCAGGCAATGACTTTAGAAGACAAACTGTAAGTAAACAGAGGTAAAGGATAGAACCGGTTGCTTGGTGAGGACAAGGATTTGTTGGACTAGTTCCAGTTGCTGTGAAAATTGTACATCTGGTTAGGGAGGCTGAGATTCCACTCAGAAGACCGCGTCTTCACCTTATTCCCCTTGAGCTAAGTACACACGGTCCTCGCCCAATCACTCTGGTAAGTCTTCAAGGTAGACTTCCAAACCTTCACAGACTTCGTTCACCGACGATCCACAATGACTCTTGGATGCTCAGAACACAACGCCTAACCAGCTGGAGGATTCACAGTCCTCAAGTGTAACAAGTCTTTAGATCATGCAGACAGAAAGACCTCAGTGATGCCTAGCACTCTTTGGCTCTGGGTGTTTAGGGCTTTGTCCTCGCAAGGATTTCTCTCTCAAAGGCTTTGGTGGTGGGTTGCTCTCAAACGACAAAAGCCGTGCACTAACTCTGAGCAGCCATCAATTTATGGTGTAGGGGTTGGGCTATTTATAGCCAGGAGGCAACCCGACCTGATTTGTCCGAAATGACCTTGGGTCACTAAGGAACTGACACGTGTCCAACGGTCAGATTTCAAACACACGCGGCAGCCTGACTTGGGCTACAAGTAAAGCTGACTTATCTAACTCTGGATAAGATTTGCTCTCATTGTCTTCGCTCGAAGACTTAGGATTTGGTTGAGCATCACTTCAGTCACTCTGACTTTGTTCACTTGGACCCCACTTAACAGATGGTGGTTCCTATGACTCAACAAAGAAGAAAAGGAAACTACTAAACAAGTATGTCTTCACACTGCATAGTCTTCATACGATGTCTTCTCATGTCATAGTCTTCAATGTGAATCGCTTCACAGACCACCATTGTCTTCAATGTCTTCACACATTTTTAGGGGTCATCTCTGGTAGGTAAACCGAATCAATGAGGGACTACTACTTGTGCTATCCTGCAATTCTCACAAACACATTAGTCCCTCAACCAAGTTTGTCTTCAATACTCCAAAACCAACTAGGGGTGGCACTAGATGCACTTACAATCTCCCCCTTTTTCGTGATTGATGACAAACTGGTTGAAGTTTTCAACGGGGATAAAAGTATGTGAAATTGTAGGGGTAAAGGCATTGTCTTCATAAGTAGCAAAAAGGCTCCCCCTGAAGATGTGCATATAAGTAGTTTGGTCTTGAATGCAAATGTACATGGCAGGTTTTATTTGTGGAGATCCTCTTCACTTTATGAAGACAATTCATTATGTAAATAAAGATATAACGAAGATAATGACATGCATAATAAGAAATGGACGTCTATGGAATGACTTCATGCGGAATTTGTCATCGCATCACAAAGTGGCAGACGGCCATCAAGTTTTAAGTGTTACAACCCGAAGAACCAAATGTATCGAAAACGAGAGTTGTAACCACTTAGCAAAAAAAATAGCAACCACCCATATGGACCCTCTTGAAGACTATCAACTCATATGCTTCTCCCCCTTTTGTCAGTAAGGACCAAAAAGGTTTGAAGACATAGAGCATCTACTCGTTCCCATCAGGAGTAGATGAAGGTGCAGGGTCGACGTTGAGCTTCGGTGGTGCAGAGGGGCCTGGTGTAGTGTCGAGACATGGTGAAACCATGGCTGGTGAAGTGGCATTGTCTTCCTCTTCAACGACTCTCGCAACAACAGTTGCAGCCGAAGATGAATACACTGAATCTTCAATTGGTGGAGGCCGACGCCAACTCGCATTGCGAGGAGGAGTGGAGTCAAATTTGAAACCCTCAGTGAAGCCATCTTTGCGAAGATCGTCTTCAGAGCAGAGAAGTGTGAGACTCTTCCAGGACGTCCTACAGGCTTCATGAGCAACAAATGAGTTCTTGGTGGCCAAGTTTCTGATGTGATTGACGTCCACCAAGATGCCATACATCTGACGCTTTAGCCAGTCTTGGTGCCTATCTTGTTTCTGATGCAAGGCCACGAGAAGCTCCCGGTCATTGAGCACACGAGATCACTTCCGAGGCCTTTGAGAAATTGTGCTTTCAGTGGATTCAGTAGCTGCATGACGAGGTGCACGTGTATTGCCAGCCACAGGATAGACACTACTATGTGACGCCCTGAGACCGATGCGCCAGGTGTCTTCCAGTTATTCGTTGTTGTTGCATTGTCATTCGCTTGCGTGTTTCATCTTGCCATGTCATCATGTGCATTGTATCCTCATATTTTAAAACTTGCATCCGTCCGGGTTCCCCCAGTTCTCTTTGTTGTCCGTTCTGAGCCTAGATACACTCGCACGCGCCCGCGGCACCTCCGAAATATTATTTTATAAGTGGACGAAAAATGTTCTCGAAATGGGATGAAAGTTGGCGTGCGGTGTTGTTATGTTGTCAGTAGGCCGCCTGCCAAGTTTCATCGCATTCGGAGTCCATTTGACGCCCCAACAGATAACAATAGCGACAATATAGTCGGTCAAATGTCAGACGTTTTCAGTCTCCGGAAGCAGTTGCCGGGCTGCTTTACTTCCCTCTCATCTCAGCCCAACCTCTCTAGCACAGCCCACTAGCCCACCTATCTAACCCCCCTTCGCTCCGGACCCTCCGATCGAGATCGAATGGCTCTGAAACGGCCTCAAACCCCCTAACCCTAACCCTTTTCCCTATATAAACACACCCCTTCCAAATTTGGGCATCCCCTAGCCTCCACCTACCTTCTAGCCTTCCCCTCGGGATCCCCGCAGCCGCCAGCCACCTCCATCCTCGTTTTCAGCATCGGCGCACTCCCCTGCCGCCACTTGTCGCCGCCAGGCAGGCCAGCCGCCACCCTGCATCGCCCTCCCCGCCGCCCGCAGCCACTAGGGAGCTGCCACGCGTCCCCAGCGCGTCCCCTGCCCGATCCCCGCCGCCGCAGGCACGCCCAGGCCCGTGCGGAGCCCGTGGAGCCCATCCAGGACCGACCCCGTGTGCCCCTGGCTCCCTCGCCCGCTCTCCTGGTTCCCCGCTCGATCTCCTCCCCGCCGCCTCGTCCTTGTGCTCCGGCCACCAGGGGCCTCGCCGGAGCAAGGGCGCCCGACCCTGCCGCCTTGTAGCCGCATCGTCGGCGGGCAACCCAGGCCTCCTCCATTTTTCCTCGCTCTCTCTCCGATCTCAAGCTCTCTCTCTCTCTCCTGCAGGTACCCGCGCCGCGCCGCCCCTAGCTCGCCGTGCCCCGCCGTCGCGGCCAGATCCGGCTGAGATCCGCCGGATCCGGCCACCAGCGCCCCGTTCCCAGCTTCCTCCGCTCGCCGGAGTCGCGCCGGTGCTGCCGCCCACCTGCCATCGCCGCCCTGCCTCCCTGCTCATGCAATAGCACGAGGAGGCCGACCTCCAGCCCCGTGGGCCGCGACCTCCCCGGCCCAGCATCGCCAGAAGCTCCAAGGCCCAGCTGCGCGCCCCTGCCGGCCTCCCTCCTCTACCGAACGCGTCGAACCCATGGGTGAGCTGCCTCCCCAACACATGTTCCTGCTAGGCCCGCGAACAGTTTCGGCCCGATGTATTTTTTTCCTACCTCTGCGATTTTGCTATTTATTCCAGAGAAACCAGTTTTACAGAAAAGTCCCTCTACATCATGCATTTAATAACTCACAAATGGTGCATCAGTTTAAAATGATTTATATATGAAAAATGACTAGAATTCCATCTAGTTTCATAATATCCAACTTTCATACATGTTTAAAATGTTGTTTGATTAATTTTGCTCTAATGCCATGTTAAAATGCTTTATTTCATAACTAAATAACCGTAGCTCCAAATTTAATAAACTTTATATGTAAATGGGGTAGAAGAATGCCTAGTTTAACATGGTGCCCTCATCTCACATGTTTAACAATTCTAATATATGGTTTAGGGCAGAACAATACCAAATTCATAATATGCATATGAGGATTTTCCCGGACTTGTTGCTTATTGTTTCGGCCTCTTTAAACTTGCTTAAATGTGTAGTTTTCATATGCTTCACCTCTTGCCATGTTTAACAACATTTAATATTGTTGGGTACATAATGGAGAGAGAACTAAATAATTGATGTGGTGTTTCGTCAACATGCATCTTGTCACATGTTGAGCTCCACTTAACTTGTAGTTTTGCTTGTGCACTTTGCCATGCCATGCCTCATTAAACCGGACATGCATCATACTAGGTTGTGCATCATGCCATGTTTATGTGATGGTTGTTTACTATGTTGCTTGCTTCTTTCCGGGTTGCTTCTCTTGTTAGCTTTGCTTTTGTTCTGGAGTTGTGAGGATCTGTCCGGCTACGTCTGTTTGTCTTCTTCATGGACTCATTCTTCTTCCTTGCGGGATCTCAGGCAAGATGACCATACCCTCGAAATCACTTCTATCTTTGCTTGTTAGTTGTTTGTTCTATTGCTATGTCGCGCTTCCTACCACTTGCTATATCATGCCTTCCACATTGCCATGTCAAGCCTCTAACCCACCTTTCCTAGCAAACCGTTGTTTGGCTATGTTACCGCTTTTGCTCAGCCCCTCCTATAGCGTTGCTAGTTGGAGGTGAAGTTGAAGTTTGTTCCGTGTTGGAACATGGTTATGTTGGGATATCACAATATATCTTAATTTAATTAATGCATCTATATACTTGGTAAAGGGTGGAAGGCTCGACCTTATGCCTGGTGTTTTGTTCCACTCTTGCTGCCCTAGTTTCCATCATACAGGTGTTATGTTCCTTGATTTTGCGTTCCTTACGCGGTTGGGTGTTATGGGAACCCCCTGACAGTTCGCTTTGAATAAAACTCCTCCAGCAAGGCCCAACCTTGGTTTTACATTTTCCTAACAACCTATTACCCTTCCCTTGGGTCGGCCAACCCGAGGGTCATCTTTATTTTAACCCCCCCCCCCGGGCAAGTGTTTCTCTAGTGTTGGTTTGAACCAAGCTGCCTGCGGGGCCACCTCGGGGAAACTTGAGGGTTGGTTTTACTCGTAGCTAGTCTCATCCGGTGTTGCCCTGAGAAAGAGATACGTGCGACTCCTATCGGGATTGTCGGCACATTGGGAAGCTTTGCTGGTCTTGTTTTACCATTGTCGAAATGTCTTGTAACTGGGATTCCGAGACTGATCGGGTCTTCCCGGGAGAAGGAATATCCTTCGTTGACCGTGAGAGCTTGTGATGGGCTAAGTTGGGACAACCCTGCAGGGTTTAAACTTTCGAAAGTCGTGCCCGCGATTATGTGGCAGATGGGAATATGTTAATGTCCGGTTGTAGAGAACTTGACACTTGACTTAATTAAAAATGCATCAACCGCGTCTGTAGTCGTGATGGTATCTTTCCGGCGGAGTCCGGGAAGTGAACACGGTTCTTGTGTTATGCTTGAACGTACATAGATTCATGATCACTTCTTGATCACTTCTTGATCACTTCTAGTTCACGCCCGTTGCGTTGCTTCTCTTCTCACTCTTATTTGCGCATGTTAGCCACCATATATGCTTAGTGCTTGCTGCAGCTCCACCTCCTTACCTTACCCTACCCATAAGCTTAAATAGTCTTGATCTCGCGGGTGTGAGATTGTTGAGTCCTCGTGGCTCACAGATACTTCCAAACAGTTGCAGGTGCGATGATGCCAGTGCAGGTGATGCAACCGAGCCCAAGTGGGAGCTCGATGAAGATCTTGTTCGATGTTTTATGTATTTCTGGTTGATCAGTAGTGGAGCCTAGTTGGGACGATCGGGGATCTAGTATTTGGGGTTGTCTTCTTTTACTTTGGTTCCGTAGTAGGACCTTGATTGTATTCTGGATGATGTATGTTTAACTTGTTTTTTGTGTGAAGTGGCGATTGTAAGCCAACTCTTTATCCCTTTCTTATTTAGTGCATGGGATTGTGTGAAGATTACCCCTCTTGCGACAAACCTACCATGCGGCTATACCTCTAAGTCGTGCACCGACACGTGGGAGATATAGCCGCATTGTGGGTGTTACAAGTTGGTAATCAGAGCCATCCCCGACTTAGGAGCCCCCTGCTTGATCGAATCACTGACATTGTCGAGTCTAGAACAAAATGTTTTGAGTCTTAGGATTATATATATTGGAGAGTAGGATTCTTTTTACTCCTCAGTACCTTCGTCGCTCTGGTGAGGCCTCCTGACGTAGAAATTTTGACTTTTCTCTCCTCAAATTTCATGAAAAAAATTAGGATCACGCGGGTATCTTGGAATCGTTCCGATAGTCTTGTGACGAGAACATTGTTCTTGGTGCCTCCTGACATTTAGGGGCTGTGGCAGTGTCCCGGGGAGTTGAGCTCTGAGGTGTTGTCATCACAATTTTATTGTTGCAATTCTTGAATACCTGAGTTTTGCCGACATCGAAAATCTCTTTTATGCAGTTGTTGGTGAGATAACCTCGACGCCACCCAGTACTGGGCGGGAGTTCGGGAGTATTGCCATAACTCGTATAACGGATGCTTTTCGAAGGTTGAGGTACATGATTTCTGAAGGTTTCTTGGTTATGTGTTGAAGGATGGATACAGCTGGATGTAGGGATTGTTAGTTTGGGTGAGATATTATGCTTCCCTTGTATCCCCAACACCTGATTGCATAACCAGAAAGTTTCGGGAGTTTATAAGTGGGAATTCAACTATTTCGTAGGATATCTTTCCAACAGACACATGATACGATATGGGGTCTATCATATGTTTGTTTCCGGCTTATTTTGCAAGCCAATTCTTTGTTTTATTTTGGTTTGTGGTATTCGAGTTGCTTCGAAGTCAAGTGTTGATTCCATACCTTTCCTAAGAGGTGTTCTCATATTTCTATGTGGATACTAAGCCTTCTTGATCATCGAGATTGTTTTGTCAATCCTTTTCAACTGACGTGCTTCCCTTCAAGTGGATCCGATCTTAACATCCGCAAGATCAATTCTATGTTTTCTCTACGGTATTTGTTTCATCCATCCCAAGTTGTCTTTGTTTTTCCCACCCTCCCACCCTTTTTCCTTCAAGGACTCAGATTTCTTAATCAAGTATCCATCTTATTGATGTGAAGTCTCTTCATTCTTTTCTTTCAATGTTCTTATCCAGTGATTTCTCATGGAGATGCTCACGAGCTTCAAGTTATCATTCTTTGTTCTCTTTTTCTTCTCCTGTGGATTCAATCCAAGCTTTCTCGAGTATATCCTCTCCTTGTTTCAAATGCTTTCTTATGCTGGTGCACCTCTTAATCATTCACCTCTCGTTTTCCATTTGTTCCATTGTGCTGAAGATATCTCGGAAGATTAGTGCTTCTATTCTTAATCAATCCAAGCTATTTTCGAGGTTGTTTTCTCATTCAAGCCATTTTATTCAACCGGTGCAATCTCTCTTCAAAATCATTTCAACGGTGTTTCTCTTGAGTGGGCCCATAACCTAGTGGGCCCATAACCCACAGGTCTTTTCCCATGATCTTACCTGACTCTTCTAATTTTTCCGGAGTTACTCTTAAATTAATTTCAAAGTTTGACGTAAGAATGAATTGTCATCAGTCAAATGTCTTTCTCCAAGACCTTTCAAATTCTTTTCATCGTTGGTTCAACCTTTCTAATTTTCATCTCGGAGTACCTCAACACTTCATGGTGGTGTTTCTCGTCGTCATTCTCAGATTTTGAAGACCGAAGAAGAGTTCCTCTTAAATTCTTACCCGTTCTTCCGAAGATGCAAAGTTCAAGCTTTATGCCATCCTCGCATAATTGTTGTCGATTGTGAGAATTCTTTTCACCCATCCAGAGCAATTCAGGAGTCTTTTCAGATTGATTCTCTGGAGCCCATCATCTTAGAATTATTCATTCCAGCTATCAGCTCTCGTTCTCCAAATCTTAGCGGTGCATCATGCAAATATCCTCTAATCAGTTCATGATCTCTTCATTCATTTGTATCTATATTCTCTCAAGTATCTTCATTCATTTTCTAATTCTTCCCGGTGTTTCGCTATCTTTTCTTATTTAATTCTTACGGTGGTTCATTCAACATTCCTCTTCCGTTGTTATCGTATAAATTCATTCGTTGTTTCCAAATCCCATCGGTGGTTCCATCAAGACCTTCCTCAAGTTTGGCTATATCTTTTCAATCTTTTCCAATGAGAATGAGTAGTATGCCAAATCCATTGTGGGTCATCAATCTAATTGATTAAGGATAAGCATAATGTAATTCTTATTCTTGTTTCTTCGAGTAAATTCAATTCCTTATTCTGGAGGTTCATCAAAATTCTCAGTTTCAATTGTTCATCTTTCTTTTCCGGAGTTCCAAGTTTTTCTCGGTTATATCATTGCGAAGCTCCATCTAATCATTGCAAGGCTTCAATCTTGTTCGCTTCAAACTTCAATTCTTTTATGTTATCATTTCCTATCCAGAGTTTTTCATGGAGGCTCAACATGGTGGCTCAACAAGGATTCATTTCAATCTTCAATTGTTCTTCAAGATTTCTCTCAGAATTTTGATCCGCTAAGCTATACTCTTAAATAAACATGGTGCCCAACACATGTTTTGTTTTGAGGAGTTCAAGCATTCTTCATCTTGCATTCTGAAGTGTGATTCTTTCTACTTATCTTTTCAGGTGGTGCTATATCATTTCTAGACAATTTCCATTCTTGTTTCACGATTCACAGTTGTCAAGAATGAGATAGTTAAACCCATCAATTTATTCGAGCATGAGCTCTTCTCCATCCATCAATCTCTTCATTGGAGTTACCTGGGTTATATTTCACCTAAAGCTTTCCCTAAGGATTGTTGTTATTTATGGTGCTTATAAATGACCCAAGTTCTTCATTTATCCTCCCGGTGAAATAAGTTTCTCGTCTTCTTATTGATATCAATTCAATCTTTTGTTTTCGTTAGTGGCAGAATTTCACCTCATAATTTTGAGACGTTTTCCATAAGCCCACTACAAAGCTTATTCGTTTCGTTGTTGGTTTTTTCCAACAACTCCATTTTAACCTTCTTGGAAGGGTGTTTTCCTAGTTCAGTGGTGGCAGAAGCTGACTTTTTCTTCTCCATTCTGTGATTCCAATGATATATCTTCTCTTCTTCCTTTCAGAGGCGTTGTGATGTTGCTCTCTTCACTCATCATCTCGGAGTGTGAGGACCTTGTTCTTTTCGTGCTTATCCATTTCCAACCGGAGTGTCGTGCCCTCTTTTCAAGTTCTTCCCATTCTGTCAAGTTTTGCCTCCCTTCTCAACCGGAGTGATGTCCAAATTATATCATTCTTATTCCTTCTCTATCTTGTTTTAACCGAAGTGTTGTCGTAATTGATATTTATCGTTCCTTGTACATCTCGTTTCTACCGAAGTGCTTGAATGTACTTTTTGTCCATTGCAACCCTTTTTTCTTATGTCTATCAACCTACAAGGTTCTAGTGATGTTCCTTGTTCCCCTTTTCTAACGGAGTGTTTTCAACTTTGTTCATCTTCGTTGTATTCTTTCTTTCAATTTGTTCAACCTCTCAAGGTTCTTTGGTTTCACTCATGTAGCGACCCGACCTCAAACGGTCAAGTCTCTGTGCTTCAATGTCATCCCTGGATCGGTAATGCTGACACACACAGTACTCAAAGGATTTATAAAAGAGTAGCAATCACACACTTATTACATCGAATGTCACAAAAGTGAACTAATTACAATAGATATGGCTTAAGGCCATCTAATACGATAACAGCGGAAGGCTTGGAAGATAAAGTGAGTCCATCAACTCCAACGGCATAGCTGAGCTGCACGGCAACGACCTAATGAACCTTACTCCTCATCTAAAAAGTCTGCAACATAATACGTTGCAGCCCGAAAACGGGTCAGCACATGGAATATGCTAGCAATATAACACAGTAGAGCAAGAACAGAATAATGCCACCACTATATGCATATTGGGCTGGTGGAAAGCTCTATGGTTAAAGTTTTGCGAAAAGCCAATTTTTCCCTACAACAAAGGAATAGATTTTATTTAACTATCATGGTAGTTGAAACATCATTGAGAAGGTTCCTCCAACTCAATCCCAATTAAAAGTAATTATCAACCCAACAATATTAATTTAGAGTAATGAGATACATATGATAATCCAAGTACTAGATACTCAAGATGTCCATAACCGGGGACATGGCTAACCATGATTAGTTTGTACACTCTGTAGAGGTTTGCGCACTTTTCCCCACAAGACTCGATCTCCTCCGTTGGATTTCTCACACTACATGGTATTTGAGAAATGGATGACCGAGACACGGTCTTTCAGAAGCATTAACTCTCTACTCCGGATAGACTATACCACCTACAACCCACTACATCTGCTAGTCTACCTCTTCAAGAGCTTCACGCAACTTACTCAACTATGCTAGAGCCCATAATAGCTTGTGGCTGCACATGGAAGTTTCTAGCATGAAATATCTCAGTTCCCTTTGATCCTGGGTGGCAGACCTTAGGATTATCACATGGGTACTCCGGGATATCCTAGGACAACATTGGATTCTCCAGGTGCCCGACAAGCAATCCACCCAGATGTGTATTAAAGTTACCACCTTAAGTTGAACCATTAATTAACAATCTCACATCTGTCATGGATTACTCACCCAAACCACGTCTACGAGCATAGTGAGGGAGTCCTGGATTAGGGGGTGTCCGGATGGCCGGACTATACCTCCAGCTGGACTCCTGGACTATGAAGATACAAGATTGAAGACTTCGTCCCGTGTCCGGAAGGGACTTTCCTTGGCGTGGAAGGCAAGCTTGGCGGTACGGATATGTAGATCTCCTACCATTGTAACCGACTTTGTGTAACCCTAACCCTCTCCGGTGTCTATATAAACCGGAGGGTTTTAGTCCGTAGGACAACATATAGAACAGCAATCATACCATAGGCTAGCTTCTAGGGTTTAGCCTCTCCAATCTCATGGTAGATCTACTCTTGTACTACCCACATCATCAATATTAATCAAGCAGGACGTAGGGTTTTACCTCCATCAAGAGGGCCCGAACCTGGGTAAAACTTCGTGTCCCTTGCCTCCTGTTACCATCTGGCCTAGACGCACAGTTCGGGACCCCCTACCCGAGATCCGCCGGTTTTGACACCGACATTGGTGCTTTCATTGAGAGTTCCTCTGTGTCGTCGCAGTTAGGCTTGATGGCTCCTATGATCATCAATAGCGATGCAGTCCAGGGTGAGACCTTCCTCCCCGGACAGATCTTCGTCTTCGGCGGCTTCGCACTGTGGGCCAATTCACTTGGCCATTTGGAGCAGATCGAAAGCTATGCCCCTGGCCGTCAGGTCAGATTTGGAAGTTTAAACTACACGGCTGACATCCGCGGGGACTTGATCTTCGACGGATTCGAACCACTGCCGAGCGCGCCGCACTGTCACGATGAGCATGATCTAGCTATGTCGCTGAACAGTGCCCTGGAGGCCGCACCCGCATCGGCGTCGGCCCTTAATTCGGAGCCAACTGCGCCGATCGAGGATGGGCGGTTGGACGCCGCCTCGGGGGCTGCGATCTCAACGGCGATCGGGCCGAACACCAGCCCCGCACTCCGCGAGACTCGTGACTCCAAGGAGCCGGACTCCTCTCCGAACTCCGAACCCTCCGCGCCCCTGTCGATCGAATCCGATTGGGCACTGACCATGGAGTTTACTGCCGCGGACATCTTTCAGCACTTGCCTTTCGGCGATATTCTAAAGTCACTAAAGTCTCTCTCTTTATCAGGAGAGCCCTGGCCGGACTACGGTCAGCAAGGTTGGGATACGGACGATGAAGAAATTCAAAGCCCACCCACCACCCACTTTGTAGCCACTGTCGATGATTTAACCGACATGCTCGATTTCGACTCCGAAGACATCGACGGTATGGACGCCGATGCAGGAGACGATGAAGAACCAGCGCCTATTGGGCCCTGGAAAGCCACCTCGTCATATGACGTATACATGGTGGACGCACCAAAAGATGACGACAAGGAGCGAAAGGACGCACCAAAGGCTTGTTCCCTCAAGAAGCAGTCAAAGCGACGACGCAAGCGCCGCCCCAAATCCCGCCTCGACAGAAATAACGATCACACAGACCCAACGCTGGAGCAGGGCGAACCGCTGCTGGACAACGGCAATCCGGATAATCAAAACGAACAAACAAATTCTATCAAGGATAATGGTCCGGACGACATAACGCCGGACAGGCACCCGGAGCAGCAGAATGCTCGTAAAAGGCTTGTTGCCATCGCGAGGAGTCTTAAAAAGCAGAATCAAAGGCTCAAGGCTGCACAAGACACACTCCAAATCAGATGGAGTAAAATACTCAACACAACAGCGAGGTACGGCGACAATCGCCCCTCCAAGAGCTACCCAAAGCGGAAGCTGCTAGCTGAATTCGATGAGGAGGCCTCAGACCCCCCACAACCACATATCAAAGCAGCCACCTGGCCGGATAGACGACCCCTCTACCAACACAGAGCGGCATACAACACCACTCACAATACAACACGCGACCCATGCGAGGGCTCGCACCCAAAGGACGGCGCAACAAGATCCATCTATGGACCACGCAAGCGTGCCCTAGCATACAATGCAACACAACAAACATCCGAACAACGCGGTACACCCAGCTACAGGGGTGCTGCACACCCCCTATGTTTCACCGATGAGGTGCTGGACCATGAACTTCCAGAGGGATGCAAACCCGTAAACATAGAGACATACGACGGAACAACAGACCCTGGGGTCTGGATTGAGGACTACATCCTTCATATCCATATGGCTCGAGGAGATGATCTCCACGCCATGAAGTACTTACCCCTCAAGCTCAAAGGGCCAGCTCGTCACTGGCTTAAAGGCCTCCCCGAAAGCTCCATTGGAAGTTGGGAAGAGCTCGAAGACGCCTTTCGGGCAAATTTTCAAGGGACTTATGTCCGACCTCCGGATGCGGACGATTTGAGTCATATAACTCAACAGCCCGGAGAGTCAGCCCGAAAGCTTTGGAACAAGTTTCTTACTAAAAAGAACCAGATTGTCAATTGTCCGGACGCCGAAGCCTTGGCAGCTTTTAAGCATAGCGTCCGTGACGAATTGCTCGCCAGACACCTCAGCCAAAATAAGCTGAGAATGATGGCCGCATTAACAAGCCTCATGACCCGCTTTTGCATGGGTGAGGACAGCTGGCTAGCCCTATGCAGCACCAGCAACCCCAGTACATCTGAAGTTAGAGATGGAAACGGGAAATCACGGTGCAACAGCAATAACAAATGCCGGATTAAAGAAGACAGCACGAAGGGCACGGGAGTAAACGCCGGATTCAAAAGCTCTCGGCCAGGTCAAAAGCCGACCTCTAAAGGCACCAGGGATGAACTGTCCAACCTCAACAAAATTCTGGACCAAGTATGTCAGATCCATAGTACACCTGGTAAACCTGCTAATCATACCCACAAAGAATGTTGGGTCTTCAAGCAGTCCGGCAAGCTCAACGCCGTACACAAGGAGGATACACCAAGTGAACACGAGGACGAGCCTCCCAAGCAAGACACTAGGGAACAAAAGAAATTTCCACCAGAAGTCAAAACAGTAAATGTGTTACACGTGATCAAGGGAAAAAACAACGCGGCACTCCCAGGAAAATATACCCAAGTGTCTGTCACCGCGAAGTCCTGCCACTGGTCGTCTCAACCGATCACTTTCGACCATCGCGATTACTCAGCAAGTATCTGACGCGCAGGATGGGCTGCCCTGGTATTAGACCCAGTAATTGGCGGATATCACTTCACACGAGTCTTGATGGACGGTGGCAGCAATCTAAACCTAATATATCAGGATACAATCCGCAGGATGGGGTTAGACCCAACAAAAATTCGCCATAGCAATACTACCTTTAAAGGAGTAACGCCAGGCCCAGGGGCTCGTTGTACGGGCTCCCTCCTACTACAAGTTGTATTCGGCTCCCCCGATAACTTCCGCCGTGAGCATTTAACCTTCCACATCGCTTCGTTCCAAAGTGGCTATCAAGCACTGCTCGGACGCGAAGCTTTCGCTCTCTTTAATGCAATACCACACTACGCCTCCCTCACACTCAAGATGCCCGGACCACGTGGCATCATTTCAGTGAACGGAAATATCAAGCGATCTCTGCGCGCCGAAGAGAGTGCGGCTGCCCTGGCAGCCGCACACTAAAGGCGCCCGGACCAGCGAAAGCATCCAATAGGTCGTCAAGACCTCAGACACAACTAATCAAGTCTGGCGCCGCTATTTATACCGAATAAGTGGTCACACCCCTATTTGTCAATACAAGGGGCTCAATGCGCGCAGACAAGTGGCAATTTTTTCTCCTCTTGAATTATACATGGTTTCTTTAAAAACTATCTTTTTGCACGACAACTTTTTTCACCTAAATTCCTCTCTTTATAGACGATCATCGTGCTACACCCGTCCAGGATACGGCACAACGGAGACACAGGCGCAGACGTGCAGCAGGGACCCGCTCCAAGGATTCTTTTTAGATTAAGACCCTGTGTAAACCTTTTTTACTGTCTCTTGTTGATACATATCCATCGTTGAGAAGGATGCTGACATCTTGGCATGTGGCCACGCCAGAACAATGCACGTACCTAGGCACAAGGGGCTTCTTACAAAGGCCATTATTTAGGCCCGGTTTATACCACAAAGACCGAATACCTTAGGGAGTGTTCGGCGTCGCTAGTTTGGCCCTATATGCATCAGCTCCGAATCATTATCTTTGGTCAAATGTTGGGTTTGCCCGGCTCCTGTGTTTTGGTGCCTTACGTTCCGCTTTACCGGCTAAGGTAGCACCAGGAGAACTACTGCGATTGTGCCCTGGTTCATTCGGACGAGCACCTCAGTAGAGAAAGCCGAAAACTGACTGTCATGATATAGCGTGAGACTGGTCAACCACTTGATGACCTGTTGGAATGTTAGAATTCCTCCGCCTTAATGAAGGGTCGTTTTCCGGCCAGGCATGTACGCACCCCGGGATCGGGAAAGTGCGGAGCCACCAGGGGCTATTTAGTAGCCCCACTGTCAAACTCCTATGGCTAAGTGAAAGTGCTAAAACATTATAGTCCGGTTGCCTCGCTCGCTCTGCTATCACCTCCTTAATAGGACCAAGACGTTGGGTTAAGTGTGTACGCGTGTTTTTGCGAGCACCTCCGCATTATATGCGTGAGGGTTGAAGCCGACAGCTGTAATCTTTCAGGTTATACACATGTATACATAAACGGCCGCCCAGGAGGCATCATATTACTTTCAGGCAAAAGTATAAAAATAGCCTTATAAAAATTTATAAAAGCATTTCGCTTACAATGAGATTACATATCACTCAAACATAATATTTTTTTGAGCACTGGGTCTCTATCAAACGAGCACCCTCAAGAACTTCTTCATAGTAGTGCTCAGCAGCCCTTCGACCTATGGCCGAATCTCGCGCTGCAACAGTGGTAGCATCCATCTCCGCACAGTATGCTTTAACATGGGCAAAGGCCATCCGTGCGCCCTCTATGCACGCCGACCTCTTCATCGCATTAATGCGCGGCACCACGTCAAGGAACTGCTGCACCAAGCTGAAATAGCTGTTCGGGTTTGACCTTTCCGGCCATAGCTGATCCACAATAGATCTTATGGAGAGTCCGGGCAACCTATTTAGTTCAGCCCATTCGGCTAATTGGTCAGTCAATGAAAGCGGACGCTCGGGCGAATGGAATTGTCTCCAAAACAGCTGGTCTACTTCACGGTCCGTCTGACCCTGGAAATAATTGGCCGCATCGGCAGCGCTCGCCGCCAAATCCATATATACATCCTCCGAACTCCATAGCCGATCTAGAGGGGCATACCGTGGATCTCCGAACTTCCTCCGCAACATAAAGGATTTCCCAGCTACAATATCCCCGGCTTCCCGCAACTCCTCCTTCTTTGCCCCCATAGCAGAGCGGAGGTCCTTTATCGTCGCAGTAGCCTTCTCAAGGTCCGATGCCTTCGCTTGGTTTTCCTTTTCAAGAACCCGGCAACGGTCGGTGGCGGCTTTTAATTCTATGGCCATCTTGGCCATCTTGTCTTGGCTCTCACCATGCGCGGCCTTCTCGGCTTGCAACTCTTTGGCCGCCTTCAAAGCAGCCGCATTACCCAACCTCGCTTGTTCCTTGGCTCAGGCAAGTTCTGCCCGCAAGGCCTCAACAGTGGCAGCTCCATCTGCAGTCGCAACATATTAAAGATACTGGCATCATGCTGCCCTTCCTATGTGGTGTTTACCAGATAATAACAACACTTACCCTAAGCCTCGTCAAGCCTTTTGTTAACAAGCTCGATGTCGGCGTCTGCCGCATCCAACTGCCGTTCTAAATGGGCAAAGTCGCTAGTCCGGCTAGCCACCAGAGCTTCCATCACCTGCACATAGAGGCAGTATGGTTATTACCTGGGAATATGATCCTCTATTCGTCGTCGTTTCCGATGACAACCAGACTCTCTGGGGTTACTATCTACACAGGGCGCACCTAGCATGTGCAGGACTATCATACATTCTTTTATGTACCTCAAAGCCTGTCAGTACACTCATAAAAGCTTCATGCAATCCGCTTTTGGCGGATGAGATTCTCTCCATCACCGTATTCATCAACACATGGTGTTCATCTGAGATGGCCGCTCGCCCCACCAATTCCCTCGGAACATCCGATCGCACACTAGACGGTGCCGGACTCTTTTGTCTGCTCTCTTCGGGAGCCGGACATTAGGAGCTTCGGGGGTCAATGGGATTATCTTCTGGCCTCACCGGACTCGGAGAGGCCCTCCGCGACGACACTTCAGGGTCGCCCGCTTCCGGAGCGGAGGAGTCTGGAGGAGGCGTTTCGCTCTCCATCATCTCTGGAAGAAGATCCCCCGAAGACAAGCTCATTTGAGAGGGGCTAAGGCCCGAACTGCAAAAATATATGCGGTGGTTATTCTCTCATAAGAAAAAGATGGCATATCTGTACTATTAAAGTATTTCGAGTCACTTACGACCCGTGGGAGAATTGATCCCCCCGCGGACTTTGTGCGGCAACAGCGCCCCCCAAGGTAGGACCCTCTGTGGGAGACTTCTTCTCCCGTTTGGAAGCTTCGGCTTCCGAATCCCCGGGTGCAGTCCTTTTCCTCTTCTGGTCATCTTCCTTCATGGAGACGCTCGCTCCCTCGGTTAGAATGGGCAGCGTTGGGGGCCCGCGTCCGCCCGTATTATCCTCCACAGTATCTTCCTTCAAGGGCTCTGGGCAAGGTGTGGTCTGGAGCATCTTTTCCAATACCGGATTTTCCAAACCCTCAGGGAGGGGGGACGAACAACGAATCAACTTCGCCTTTGTTAGCCAGTCCTGGTCAAAAAGCGAACTCTTAGAAATAACTTCGTAACAAAGGAGAGATAGTATGTTCGGCCGGAAGATGCCTTACCTGTTTGGCGGCGCATTTACTACTCAGGCCCACGTCCTCGGTGATTTCCGGACACTCCACCCGAGGTCCGAAGAATGACTTGTACATCTCCTCGTGCGTCAGGCCGAGAAAATTTTGAATGACACGCGGTCCCTCGGGATTGAACTCCCACGGGTGAAGAGGCTGGCGTTTGCAAGGCTGGACTGGACGAACCAGCATAACTTGTATTACCGCAACCAAACTGAAATCTCCATTGAAGAGATCTCGAATGCGGCTTTGCAGTGGAGGGCCCAAGCGGAAAACAGGGGCGGCCGCCCACTTGGCACTTCTAGGAGCCGTGATGTAGAACCACTCATGTTGCCACAATTCAGACACCTCTTGGATGGAACCTTTGGGCCACAGAGCTCCCGTCATCTTGCGTATTGAGGCACCTCCACATGCTGCATGTTGCCCCTCGACCATCTTCAGCTTTACTTCAAAGGTCTTGAGCCATAGGCCAAAGTGAGGGGTAACCCGGAGGAAGGCCTCGCACACGACAATAAATGTCGTGATATGAAGAAAGGAGTCCGGAGCTAGATCATGGAAGTCTAGCCCGTAATAAAACATCAAACCCCTGACGAAAGGATCCAGAGCAAGGCCTAGACCTCGGAGGAAGTGGGAGACGAACACGATGTTCTCATTGGGTTCAGGGGTGGGGACGGCCTGCCCTCGGGGAGGCAGCCAATGCAAAATCTCGACAGTCAGATATCTGGCCTCCCTCAACTTTTTGATGTCTTCTTCCGTGACGGAGGAAGGCACCCATCGGCCTTGAAGGCTAGATCCGGACATGACTGAAGGTTCGGAGCACCTGACCTGAACTTCGGGCGTTTGAGCTTGAGGTGGGGGAAGGATTCGATTGAGCATGGGAGGGAAAATAAAAGCCTTGTCCCCTTTATAAAGAGGGTGAATATCAAGCGTCCTCTCCGTGTCCGTTTGGACTTGCCTATAATCTAGGAGTCCTAGAAGCGGTTGGGTTACCCACGCCCGTATTGATGAGAATCCCGGAATAAGGGGACACTATCTCTGCTTTAACAAGACATGCCAAGGAAACCGCCTCGCATGACGCGCTGAGGTGGGATAATAAAACGACTCGGATAAAGGCTTGGCCGTGGTGTGTCACACTACGGAATACGTCAGCAGATTAGATTTGTGTAAATATTATTATCTCTATGGAAATATGTGGAAACTTATTTTGCAGAGCCGGACACTATCTTTGTGTTCAAAATCTTCGATGAAGTACTTGGAGGAGGAACCCGCCTTGCAATGCCGAAGACAATCTGCGCGCCGGACTCGTCGTCATTGCAGCCTGGTTCAGGGGCTACTAAGGGAGTCCTGGATTAGGGGGTGTCCGGATGGCCGGACTATACCTTCAGTCGGACTCCTGGACTATGAAGATACAAGATTAAGACCCTGCGTAAACCTTTTTTACTGTCTCTTGTTGATACATCTCCACCGTTGAGAAGGATGCTGACGTCTTGGCATGTGTCCACGCCAGAACAATGCACATACCTGGACACAAGGGGCTTCTTACAAAGGCCATTATTTAGGCCCGGTTTATACCACAAAGACCGAATACCTTAGGGAGTGTTCGGCGTCGCGAGATTGGCCCTATATGCATCAGCTCCGAATCATTGTCTTTGGTCAAATGTTGGGTTCGCCCGGCTCCTGTGTTTTGGTGCCTTACGTTCCGCTTTACCGACTAAGGTAGCACCAGGAGAACTACTGCGATTGTGCCCTGGTTAATCCGGACGAGCACCTCAGTAGAGAAAGCCGAAAACTGACTGTCATGATATAGCGTGAGACTGGTCAACCACTCGATGACCTGTTGGAATGTTAGAATTCCTCCGCCTTAACGAAGGGCCGTTTTCCGGCCAGGCATGTATGCACCCCGGGATCGGGAGAGTGCGGAGCCACCAGGGGCTATCTAGTAGCCCCACTGTCAAACTCCTATGGCTAAGTGAAAGTGCTAAAGCATTATAGTCCGGTTGCCTCGCTCGCTCCACTATCACCTCCTTAATAGGACCAACACGTTGGGTTAAGTGTGAACGCGTGTTTTTTGCGAGCACCTCTGCATTATATGCGTGGGGGTTGAAGCCGACGGCTGCAATCTTTCAGGTTATACACATGTATACATAAACGGTCGCCCAGGAGGCATCATATTACTTTCAGGCAAAAGTATAAAAATAGCCTTATCAAAATTTATAGAAGCATTTCGCTTACAATGAGATTACATATCACTCAAACATAATATTTTTTGAGCACTGGGTCTCTATCAAACGAGCACCCTCAAGAACTTCTTCAAAGTAGTGCTCAGCAGCCATTCGACCTATGGCCGAATCCCGCGCTGCAACAGTGGTAGCATCATCTCCGCCCAGTATGCTTTAACACGGGCAAAGGCCATCTGTGAGCCCTCTATGCACGCCGACCTCTTCATCGCATTAATGCGCGGCACCACGTCAAGGACCTGCTGCACCAAGCTGAAATAGCTGTTCGGTTTTGGCCTTTCCGGCCATAGCTGATCCACAACAGACCTCATGGCCAGTCCGGACAACCTATTCAGTTCGGCCCATTCGGCTAATTGGTCAGTCAATGAAAGCGGGCGCTCGGGAGAATGGAATTGTGTCCAAAACAGCTGGTCCACTTCACGGTCCGTCTGACCCTGGAAGTACTTGGCCGCATCGGCAGCGCTCGCCGCCAAATCCATATACACATCCTCCGAACTCCACAGCCGATCCAGAGAAGCATACCGTGGATCTCCGAACTTCCTCCGCAACATAAAGGATTTCCCAGCTAAAATATCCCCGGCTTCCCGCAGCTCCTCCTTCTTCGCCCTCATAGCAGAGCGGATGTCTTTTCTCGTTGCAGCGGCCTTCTCAAGGTCCGATGCCTTCGCTAGGTTTTCCTTTTCAAGAACCCGGCAACGGTCGGCGGCGGCTTTTAATTCTATGGCCATCTTGGCCATCTTATCTCGGCTCTCGCCATGCGCGGCCTTCTCGGCTTTCAACTCTTCGGCCGCCTTCAAAGCAGCCGCATTACCAAACGTTGCTTGTTCCTTGGCTCGAGGAAGTTCTACCCGCAAGGCTTCAACAGTGGCAGCTCCATCTGCAGTCACAACATATTAAAGATACTAGCGTCGTGCTGCTCTTACTATGTGGCATTTACCAGATAATGACACTTACCCTGTGCCTCATCAAGCCTTTTGTTAACAAGCTCGATGTCGGCGTCTGCCCCATCCAACTGCCGTTTTAAATGGGAAAACTCGCTAGTCCGGCTAGCCACCGGAGCTTCCATCACCTGCACATCAAGGCAGTATGGTTATTACCTGGGAATATGATCCTCTATTCGTCGTCGTTTCCGACGACAACCAGAGTCTCAGGGGCTACTATCTACACAGGGCACACCTAGCATGTGCAGGACTATCATACACTATTTTACGTACCTCAAAGCCTGTCAGTAGACTCATAAAAGCTTCATGCAATCCGCTTTTGGTGGATGAGATTCTCTCCATCACCGTATTGATCAGCACACGGTGTTCATCTGAGATGGCCGCTCGCCCCACCAACTCCCTCAGAACATCCGATCGCACACCAGACGGTGCCAGACTCTTTTTTCCGCTCTCTTCGGGAGCCGGACACTGGGAGGTTCGGGGGTCAATGGGATTATCTTCTGGCCTCACCGGACTCGGAGAGGCCCTCCGCGATGACACTTCGGGGTCGCCCGCTTCCGGAGCGGAGGAGTCCGGAGGAGGCGTTTCGCTCTCCATCATCTCTGGAAGAAGATCCCCCGAAGACGAGCTCATTTGAGAGGGGCTAAGGCCCGAACTGCAAAGATATATGCGGTGGTTATTTTCTCAGAAGAAAAAGATGGCATACTTGTACTATTAAAGTATTTAGGGTCACTTACGACTCGCTGGATAATTGATCCCCCCACGGACTTTGTGCGGCAAAAGCACCCCCCAAGGTAGGACCCTCTATGGGAGACTTCTTCTCCCGTTTGGAAGCTTCGGCTTCCGAATCCCCGGGCGCAGTCCTTTTCCTCCTCCGGTCATATTCCTTCATGGAGACGCTCACTCCCTCGGTTAGAATGGGCAGCATTGGGGGCCTGCGTCCGCCTGTATTGTCCTTCCTAGTATCTTCCTTCAAGGGCTCCGGGTAGGGTGCGACCTGGAGCATCTTTCCCAATACCAGATTGGCCAAACCCTCAGGGAGGGGGGCCGAACACCGAATCAACTTCGCCTTTGTTAGCCAGTCCTGGTCAAAAAGCAAACTCTCAAAAATAACTTCGTAACAAATGAGAGATAGTATGTTCGGCCGGAAGATTCCTTACCTGTTCGGTGGCGCGGTTACTGCTCAGGCCCACATCCTCGATGATTTCCGGACACTCTACCTGAGGTCCGAAGAATGACTTGTACATCTCCTCGTGCGTCAGGCCGAGGAAATTTTGGATGACACGCGGTCCCTCGGGATTGAACTCCCACAAGCAAAGGGGGCGGCGTTTGCAAGGCTGGACTTGACGAACCAGCATAACTTGTATTACCGCAACCAAACTAAAATCTCCATTGAAGAGATCTCGAATGCGGCTTTGTAGTATAGGCACGTCCTTGGCTGGACCCCAGCTCAGACCTCTGCTGATCCATGACATCAGTTGTGGTGGAGGGCCCGAGCGGAAAATAGGGGCGGCCACCCACTTGGCACTTCTAGGAGCCGTGATGTAGAACCACTCCTGTTGCCACAATTCAGACACCTCTGGAATGGAACCTTTGGGCCATGGAGCTCCCGTCATCTTGCATATTAAGGCACCTCCGCACGCTGCATGTTGCCCCTCGATCATCTTCGGCTTTACTTCAAAGGTCTTGAGCCACTGGCCAAAGTGAGGGGTAACCCGGAGGAAGGCCTCACACACGACAATAAATGTCGTGATATGAAGAAAGGAGTCCGGAGCTAGATCATGGAAATCTAGCCCATAATAAAACATCAAACCCCTGATGAAAGGATCCAACGCAAGGCCTAGACCTCGGAGGAAGTGGGAGACGAATACGACGTTCTCGTTGGGTTCGGGGGAGGGGACGGCCTGCCCTCGGGTAGGCAGCCGATGCAAAACCTCGGCGGTCAGATATCTGGCCTCCCTCAACTTTTTGATGTCTTCTTCTGTGACGGAGGAAGGCACCCATCGGCCTTGAAGGCTAGATCCGGACATGATTGAAGGTTCGGAGCACCTGACCTGAACTTTGGGTGTTTGAGCTTGAGGTGGGGGAAGGATTCGATTGAGCACGGGAGGGAAAAATAAAAGCCTTGTCCCTTTATAAAGAGGGTGAATATCAAGCGTCCTCTCCGTGGCCGTTTGGACTTGCCTATAGTCTAGGAGTCCTAGAAGCGGTTGGGTTACCCATGCCCGTATTGATGAGAATCCCAGAATAAGGGGACACAATCTCTGCTTTAACAAGACGTGCCAAGGAAACCGCCTCGCATGACGCGCTGAGGTGGGATAATAAAACGATTCGAATAAAGGCTTGGCCATGGTGCGTCACACTACGGAATACGTCAGCAGATTAGATTTGTGTAAATATTATTCTCTCTATGGCAATATGTGGAAACTTATTTGCAGAGCCGGACACTATCTTTGTGTTCAAAATCTTCTATGAAGTACTTGGAGGAGGAACCCGCCTTGCAATGCCGAAGACAATCTACGCGTCGGACTCGTCGTCATTGAAGCCTGGTTCAGGGGCTACTGAGGGAGTCATGGATTAGGGGGTGTCCGGATGGCCGGACTATACCTCCGGCTGGACTCCTGGACTATGAAGATACAAGATTGAAGACTTCGTCCCGTGTCCGGAAGGGACTTTCCTTGGCATGGAAGGCAAGCTTGGCGGTACGGATATGTAGATCTCCTACCATTGTAACCGACTTTGTGTAACCCTAACCCTCTCCGGTGTCTATATAAACCGGAGGGTTTTAGTCCTTAGGACAACATATAGAACAACAATCATACCATAGGGTAGCTTCTAGGGTTTAGCCTCTCCGATCTCGTGGTAGATCTACTCTTGTACTACCCATATCATCAATATTAATCAAGCAGGACGTAGGGTTTTACCTCCATCAAGAGGGCCCGAACCTGGGTAAAACTTCGTGTCCCTTGCCTCCTGTTACCATCCGGCCTAGACGCACAGTTCGGGACCCCCTACCCGAGATCCGCCGGTTTTGACACCGACACATAGCATGGCAATATAAGCAATACGTAGAAGTAACTCCCAAGGGTTTGATAATAACAGGGCAATAGGTTCTACCTCATGGACGAGGATTTAGAGCTCTCGGATGCTCCGCACCCCTATACGTACAATACCAGGAAAAAATACCGAGAAATTTGAAAAAAATCTGGGATTTGGGGATATCAAACGTGGGTTCCCGATGTACTCCCGTCTGAAATTTGGTCAAAAAATACCAGGAAACGTATTCGCGGTAAAAAAGACAAAAATTTCCTATGTATAGCAAAACACTGTTTGGGTGCATTTTTTTCCGGGCAGTAATTCCCTCGCCACAGATACGTTTTTTGGTATTTTTTTCATGAAATTTCACATGGAAGTAGATTGGGAAATCCATGTTTGACATTTCGAAATTTTGGATTTTTTTGATTTTCTGGGAATTTTTTATGAATATTTTTCTTATAGGGGTGCGGAGCGCCTGAGAGCTCCTGTGTATTTTCCCTACCTCATCAACTACTTCTCAGTCCCACATGTTATCAAGTCCAAACCATGCAATGTTTGAGGGTTGAAACTAATGCAGAAAAATTGGGTGATAAAGGGAATATGATCAAAGTGTTACTTGCCTTGTTGATGATCCGCAAAACCTAGAGACTCATAGTAGCACGCTTCGCACTCCGGGTGTTCTATCGCAAACAAACAAACAATATCATACATAAGAAATCAAGCAAAGATGCACGGGTAAAACATGATTAAGCAGATCTAACCATAAAGTTCAACTTAAGAACTCCGGTTTGCAAAAAGAATCAAATCAAACGGAGCAACGAAACTCAAACGGAGAAAGAAACAAGATCCGATTACTAATCTGAGCTAAGGTCAAATTTTACTGTACCAAAATCTTGCTCAAGTTAGTTAAACGGAAAGAGGACTTTGAGACGAAGATCTAGGCGCTTGAATCGCCTGATTCTGATAAACGAGCAAAAAGATAAACTAAAACGAAAATCGGATCAGAAATCGCGATCGAAAATAATCGCAAGAAATCCGACAAAAAGAAAAACTGATGAACAGGCTAACGTACGAACGTTCGCTGTCTGCGGCTAACGAGTGAACACCATTCGTTAAAACGAACGTACGGACGAACGTCCGCTAAGTAACTAAATCGAGAAAACCGTCGAACCGATCTATTCCAAAAAAACGAAACCTAGGGTTTTCTAAAAAAACAAATCGGTTTTAAAATAAAACCGAACGGCGGCGACGGCGGTGTATACCTCCAGCGAGGCTCCGGTGAGGCGGGGCGGCTCCGGCGGGGTTCGGCTGCGGCGGCGGGGCGGCGGTGGGTCGACGGCGAGGTGAGGCGGCGAGGCGCTGCGGCACGGCAGCGGCTTGCGGGCGGCGGGGCTCCGGCAGGTGGCGGCGGAGGGCGGCGACTGCGGCGGCTTGGGGTCCCGAGGGGCCCCGGGCTCGGCTTATAAGGGGGGAGGAGGCGGCTTGGGCGAGGGGGCACGGCGGCGGCGAGGCGTGTCTGGCTCGGACTCGCCCGTCGATGTCGGTGGCGGCGCGGGGTTGGGCTGGCTGGCTCGGCTAGGCTTCGGCCCAGTCGGGCGCTGAAGTTTTTAAAAAGAAACAGATTCCGCCGAAAATAAATCCTAGAAAATAAATAAAAATCTAAAAATGCCAAAACAAATTTTCACCATCTAAATAAAATATTTAGAACAAGATGAACATTTTCTTGGCCCTAAAACGCAATTTTGAAAATGTGCAATTTTTCTAATCCAAATAAAATAGCAATACAATCCGAATAAAATCAAATATTTGATTTTAATATTTTTCCTCCAATATTTCATTTATTTTGGAGAAGTCATATTATCTCCTCTCATATATTTTAACATGAAATATTTTCGAAGGGAAAAATAATTAAAACCAAAAAACCTCATTTCAATATTTGATAAAATTCAAATATGAAAAATAGTGAAATCCCCAACTCTCTCTCCGGGGTCCTTGAGTTGCTTAGGATTTCGAGGATCAAGCCAAAATGCAATAAAGTATGATATGCAATGATGACCTAATGTATAACATTCCAAATTGAAAATTTGGGATGTTACAAACCTACCCCCCTTAAGATGAATCTCGCCCTCGAGATTCGGGTTGGCTAGAAAATAGGTGTGGGTGGTCTTTGCGAAGATCATCCTCTCGTTCGCGGGTGGCTTCGTCCTCGGTATGGTGGCTCCATTGAACTTTGCAAAACTTAATAACCTTGTTGCGGATAACTCGGCTGGCAAACTTGAGGATCTTGACTGGTTTCTCCTCATAAGTCAAACCATTGTCCAATTGAATCGCTTCCAGCGGTACTGTATCTCTCAGGGGAATGTCAGCCATCTCTACGTGACACTTCTTCAACTGAGAAATGTGGAACACATCGTGAACTCCTGACAATCCTTCGGGTAATTCCAACTTATAAGCAACTTCTCCCATACGCTCCAAAACTCTGTATGGTCCCACAAAGCATGGCGCTAACTTTCCCTTAACTCCAAAGCGCTTAACTCCTCGGAGTGGTGATACTCGTAGATATACTCTGTCTCCGATTTCATAGACTAACTCCTTGCGTTTTGAATCTGCATAACTCTTCTGTCGGGACTGAGCTACCTTCAGTTTATCTCTAATCAATTTAACCTTCTCTTTTGATTCCTTAATCAAATCTGGTCCAAACAACTGACGGTCTCCAACTTCATCCCACAACAACGGTGTCCTGCACCTCCTTCTGTACAAGGCTTCAAAAGGTTCCATCTTCAAACTATCCTGGTAACTGTTGTTGTATGAGAACTCTGCGTAGGGCAAGTTATCATCCCAACTAGATCCATAATCTAGTGCACATGCTCTCAACATATCCTCCAGAATCCGGTTGACTCTCTCGGTCTGTCCATCTGTTTGCGGGTGAAAAGTTGTACTGAACTCCAGTCTGGTTCCCAAAGTTTCATGCAACTGATTCTAAACTTTGAGGTAAACTGGGTTCCTCTATCTGATACAATGGTCCTTGGAACTCCATGCAAACATACGATCCTGGTCATGTATATCTTGGCCAACTTGGCACTCGTATAGGTAGTTTTCACTGGGATAAAGTGAGCTACTTTGGTCAAGCGATCAACTACTACCCATATGGAATCATATCCTGATTTGGTCTTGGGCGATCCAGTGATGAAATCCATGCCAAGCTTATCCCACTTCCATTCGGGTATCGGCATAGGCTGTAACAATCCGGCTGGCTTTTGATGTTCTGCCTTCACTCTCTGACATACATCACATACGGCTACATACTCAGCAATATCCTTCTTCATACCAGTCCACCAAAAACGTTCCTTTAAATCCACATACATCTTGGTGTTTCCGGGGTGTATCGAGTATGGTGAGTCATGAGCCTCTTGAAGTATTAACTTCCTGATCTCTGTGTTATTGGGCACATAAACACGGTCCTCAAACCACAAGGTGCCGTGTTCATCCTCACGAAAACCTTTGGCCTTTCCTTTGCTCATTCTCTCTTTTATCTCGGCGATCTCTTTGTCATCCTTCTGAGCTTCTTGAATCTTTCCTAACAATGTAGACTGAACTTCCATTGTTGCAACAAAACCTCTAGGGACAATCTCCAATCAAAGTTCCCTGAGATCCTCTGCCAACTCCTTTGGCAATCCTGCACTTATGAGTGTGTTGGCATAACTCTTCCGGCTCAAAGCGTCTGCTACAATGTTGGCCTTGCCTAGATGATAGTGAAGCTTCATGTCATAATCCTTTATAAGCTTCAACCATCTCCTCTGCCTAAGGTTCAGCTCCTTCTGTGTGAAAATGTACTTCAAACTCTTATGGTCAGTGTATACATCGCAATGGTTTCCAATAAGATAATGTCTCCAAGTCTTCAACGCATGCACTACGGCAGCCAACTCCAAATCATGTGTGGCATAATTTAACTCATGCAGTTTCAGTTGTCGCGAGGCATACGAAATAACTCTTCCGTCATGCATCAGTACTCCTCCAAGTCCTAAGCGAGAGGCGTCGCAATACACTTGGAAATCCTTGCGTATATCCGGCAGAATCAGTACTGGGGCTGTAGTCAGACGTTTCTTTAATTCCTGAAAACTCGCTTCACATTCTTCTGTCCATTTAAATTTGGTATCCTTCTTCAATAGCTCTGTCATTGGCTTCGCAATCTTGGAAAAATTCTCAATGAATCTCCAGTAGTATCCTGCGACTCCAAGAAAACTACTGATCTCGCTAACTGAGGTGGGTGCCAACCATTCAGTGACTGATTGAACCTTGGTGGGGTCTACTGCTATACCTTCTCCTGCTATAACATGTCCAAGGAATCCAACTTGTTTCAACCAAAACTCACATTTGCTGAACTTGGCATACAACTTATGTTCCCTGAGTTTCTCGAGAACTAAACGCAAATGCCCCTTGTGCTCCTCTTAATTCTTCGAGTATACCATTATATCATCAATGAACACCACAACAAACTTATCCAAATATTCCATGAACACCTTGTTCATCATGCTCATGAAATAGGCAGGGGCGTTAGTCAGTCCAAATGACATGACCGTATACTCATATAACCCGTACCTTGTGGTAAATGCAGTTTTAGGTATATCCTTTTCCCGGATCTTCAGCTGGTGATATCCTGATCACAGATTGATCTTTGAAAACACCTTAGCTCCTTGCAACTGGTCAAACAAATCATTGATCATCGGCAGTGGGTATTTGTTCTTGATCATCACCTCATTCAATGCATGATAATCAACAACCATCCTTAGAGACTTATCCTTCTTCTCAACCAGAAGCACTGGGGCTCCCCATGGTGATGAACTCCGTCGGATGTAACCTTTCTCCAATAACTCCTTGATCTGCTTCTTAATCTCCTCCAGATCATTTGCGGGCATCCGGTAGGGTCTCTTTGATATTGGCCCGTTACCTGGCAATAGCTCTATCAAAAACTCGATGTCTCGATCCGGTGGCATGCCTGGTAACTCCTCTGGAAAAACATCTGGGTAATCCTGCACTACAGGCACTTCCTCTTGAACAACTCCCGTGAGGGTATTTACTTGGCTCCTCCTAGGCGCATGCCTAGATACATACTTGATCCTTTTTCCCTCCGGGGTGGTGAGACAAATTGATTTACTAGCACAGTCAATGCTTCCTCCATACTTTGACGTCCATTCCATGCCTAATATCACATCCAATCCTTGTGACTCCAAAATTATTAGGTCTAACAGAAAAACATGGCTACCAATGGTTAGGGGTATCTGGTCACACCATCGGCTGGCAATATACTCTGCTCCAGGTGAACTTACTAACAGATGGGTCCTAAGGGTTTGGGTTGGTAGTTTAAACTTATCCACGAATCCCCTTGATATGTATGAATGTGATGCACCAGTATCAAAAAGAACAAGGGCGGTAAAAGACTTAACCAAAAACTTACCGATAACTGTGTCTGGCTGCCCTTCAACCTCCTCCACGTTAACGTGGTTCACTTGTCCTTTGTTGAGTGGATTAGGCTTCTTCCCAGCACTCCCATTACCATTTCCATTCTTCGCTTCAGGGCACTCCGTGGCATAGTGTCCAGTCTTCCCGCACTTGAAGCAAGTAATGTGACTTAGGTCTCTCTTGGCGGGTGTGGCTGGATTGGAGCGGGTCTGGTTGTTGCTTGTTCCGTTCCTAGTCCCATTCTTGGAACCATTGTGGTTATGCGAACTTCCTTTGTTGTGGTTATGACCTCCATGGATATGAACAAGTCCTCCCGAGTTCGGGGTTAGACGAGGCTTCTGCTGAGCTCCTGAGATGTACCTTCCTTGTCCATACTTCCTTTTGTGGCTCTCAATTTGCTGCTGCTTCTTCAATCATAAGAGCCTTGTCTACCAACTCCTGGTAGTTGTTAAATGTTACCACCATCAACTGCATGCTCATCTCATCGTTCAGCCCTTCCATAAACTTCTCCTGCTTCGCGGCATCTGTGGCCACATCATCAGGGGCATAACGAGACAGCTTACTAAATTCATCCATGTACTACCCCACAGTACGGTTCCCTTGGCGCAAGTTGCGAAACTCACGCTTCTTCATGCTCATAGCTCCCGTTGAGACATGGGCGGTGCGAAATGCTTGCTGAAACTGATCCCATGTAACAGTGGCTATAGGATAGGTGACTGTGTAATTCTCCCACCATGAGGTTGCTGGTCCATCCAACTGATGTGCGGCAAAACACACCTTCTCAGCATCCGTACATCCTGCAGTGGTTAACTCCCTTCCAATCCTGTGGAGCCAATCATCTACCACTATCGGCTCGGTGCTACTGGAAAACACCGGCGGCTGCAACCTCAGAAAGTGGGCTAAGTTGTCAACTGCTGGTGGTGGTGGTGGTGGGTTGTTGTTGTTGCTGCCTTGATTCTGAACTAACAACTGCATCAGTGTATTCTGCTATTGGATCAACTAAGTGAGCTCCAGTGGGAAAGTAAATCCGGGGTCACGTCTCGGAGGCATCTGAGGGTTTAGAGGGAAGAGAATAGAATAGAATGAGGTCTAGTCAGAGAAACACTACCCGTATGCACATGAGACAAACACAATCATATCACTCAATCAATCAAGCAAGGGCATACAATTGATCTAACTATCGTTACAAAAGTGCTCGGACTATACTATATACGTGGTGGAATACTACTACTGATGTGGTGGTCTACTAGAAATATTGATCAGTCGAAGACTCCATGATGTCTGCTCCAGCTTCGTCTTCATAGTCATCATCGCTATCATCGGGGTCCGAGTCGGTGTCGTCGATGATGATGTAGTCTTCAGAACAAATCTCCTTGGGTTCATCGTCTTCTCCTCCTGGCGCGGGGTCTCCCATGAATACTCCTAGCTTCCTTTCCAGATCGTCATTCTTCTCCACTAGTAAAACGATTTCCTCCTCATAATCTTCGCGAGTATCCTTGAGTTCTTCCTCTAGTTCCGTGATCCTTGTCATTGCCTTCTTCAGATCTATCATGCCTGCACACATCTGGTTCTCCTGGCGACGAATGTGTTGGTTTAACTCCTGGATGAAAGCTGTGATTGATCTATCCTTCCTGGTGCTGATCATCTCCCATTGCTCATCTCGGCACCCACAAATCTTATAGATAGTATCCTTAAGCTCCTTATGGTAAACTTCTCCAATGCGTCCCATGGTGATGTGGGCTGCCATACTCTTTCCTAGACTCCAGGTTGGTGCATCAAAGGAAAACTCTATGGGTTTAGTGACTGGCGCGAATGTCCTTCCTGGAATTTGGACTTGAATCATCCGTCTCTTATCTTCTGGTAAAGTGGCGTTGTAAGTCCCGGTGAAGCTTGGTATTCCAATGTTCAGGTACTTAGTGACTTCCTTCAAGTGTCTTCCAAAAGGTGCTTCTTCATCCGGTTGTGCAAACTTGTTCCTTGCGTCCGCCATCCTAAAGAGTAGAAAATGGAGAGGAGTCAGAAATGAGAAGAGAGAAGTGATCTAGGGCTTTAGCTTAGTGGTCGTGTCCTACACTCAGCGTGTGCTCTGATACCATCTTTGTAGCGACCCGACCTCAAACGGTCAAGTCTCTGTGCTTCAGTGTCATCCCTCGATCGGTAATGCTGACACACACAGTACTCGAAGGATTTTATAACAGAGTAGCAATCACACACTTATTACATCGAATGTCTCAAAAGAGAACTTATTACAATAGTATGGCTTAAGGCCATCTAATACGATAACAGTGGAAGGCTTGGAAGATAAAGTGAGTCCATCAACTCCAACGGCATAGCTGAGCTGCACGGCAACGACCTAACAAACCTTACTCCTCGTTTGAAAAGTCTGCAACATAATACATTGCAGCCCGAAAATGGGTCAGCACATGGAATATGCTAGCAATATAACACAGTAGAGCAAGAACAGAATAATGCTACCACTATATGCATATTGGGCTGGTGGAAAGCTCTATGGTTAAAGTTTTGCGAAAAGCCATTTTTTCCAACAACAAAGGAATAGATTTTATTTAACTATCATGGTAGTTGAAACATCATTGAGAAGGTTCCTCCAACTCAATCCCAATTAAAAGTAATTATCAACCCAACAATATTAATTTAGAGTCATCAGATACATATGATAATCCAAGTACTAGATACTCAAGATGTCCATAACCGGGGACACTGCTAACCATGATTAGTTTGTACACTCTGCAGAGGTTTGCACACTTTTCCCCACAAGACTCGATCTCCTCCATTGGATTTCGCGCACTACATGGTATTTGAGAAATGGATGACCTAGACACAGTCTTTCAGAAGCATTAACTCTCTACTTCGGATAGACTATACCACCTACAACCCACTACATCTGCTAGTCTACCTCTTCAAGAGCTTCACGCAATTTACTCAACTATGCTAGAGCCCATAATAGCTTGTGGCTGCACACGGAAGTTTCTAGCATGAAATATCTCAGTTCCCTTTGAGCCTGGGTGGCGGACCTTAGGATTATCACACGGGTACTCCGGGATATCCTAGGACAACACTGGATTCTCCAGGTGCCCGACAAGCAATCCACCCAGATGTGTATTAATGTTGACACCTTCAGTTGAACCATTAATTAACGTTCTCACATCTGTCATGGATTCACTCACTCAAACCACGTCTACGAGCATAGCATGGCAATATAAGCAATACGTAAGAAGTAACTCCCAAGGGTTTGATAATAACAGGGCAATAGGTTCTACCTCATCAACTACTTCCCAGTCCCACATGTTATCAAGTCCTAACCATGAAATGTTTGAGGGTTGAAACTAATGCATAAAAACTAGGTGATAAAGGGAATATGATCAAAGTGTTACTTGCCTTGCTGATGATCCACAAAACCTAAAGACTCGTAGTAGCACGCTTCGCACTCCGGGTGTTCTATCGCAAACAAACAAACAATATCATACATAAGCAATCAAGCAAAGATGCACGGGTAAAACACAAGTAAGAATATCTAACCAGAAAGTTCAACTTAAGAACTCCGGTTTGCAAAAAGAATCAAATCAAACGGAGCAACGAAACTCAAACGGCGAAAGAAACAAGGTCAAATTTTACTGTACCAAAATCTTGTTCAAGTTGGTTAAACAGAAAGAGGACTTCGAGACGAAGATCTAGGTGCTTCAATCGCCTTATTCTGATAAACGAGCAAAAAGATAAACTAAAACGAAAATCAGATCAAAAATCGTGATCGAAAATAATCGCGAGAAATCCGAGAAAAAGAAAAACTCACGAACAGGCTAACGAACGAACGTTCGCTGTCTGCGGCTAACGAGTGAACACCATTCATTAAAACGAACGTACGGACGAACGACCGCTAAGTAACTAAACCGAGAAAACCGGCGAACCGATCTATTCTAAAAAAACGAAACATAGGGTTTTCTAAAAAAAACGAATTGGTTTTAAAATAAAACCGAACGGCGGAGATGGCGGCGTATACCTCTGGCGAGGCTCCGGCGAGGCGGGGCGGCTCCGACGGGGTTCGGCCGAAAATAAATCCTAGAAAAATAAATAAAATCTAAAAATGCCAAAACAAATTTTCACCGTCTAAATAAAATATTTAGAACAAGATGAACATTTTCTTGGCCCTAAAATGCAATTTTGAAAATGTGCAATTTTTCTAATCCAAATAAAATAGCAATAAAATCTGAATAAAATCAAATATTTGATTTTAATATTTTTCCTCCAATATTTCATTTATTTTGGAGAAGTCATATTATCTCCTCTCATATATTTTAACATGAAATATTTTCGGAGGGAAAAATAATTAAAACCAAAAATCCTCGTTTCAATATTTGATAAAATTCAAATATGAAAAACAGTGAAATCCCCAACTCTCTCTCTGGGGTCCTTGAGTTGCTTAGGATTTCGAGGATCAAGCCAAAATGCAATAAAGTATGATATGCAATGATGACCTAATGTATAACATTCCAAATTGAAAATTTGGGATGTTACAACTCATTTGTCAAAGAAGCAACTTAGTTTTACCTCTTCCCCTTCCTCTTCCGTTTCCTCCGGTGCCATCCTAGATCTCGGGACGAGATCCTCTTGTAGTGGAGTGTTGTGACGCCCCGAGACCGATGTGCCAGGTGTCTTCCAGTTATTCGCTGTTGTTGCCTTGTCATTCGCTTGCATTTTGCATCTTGCCATGTCATCATGTGCATTGCATCCTCATATTTTTAAAACTTACATCCGTCCGGGTTCCCCCAGTTCTCTCCGTTGTACGTTCTGAGCCCAGACACACTCGCACGCGCCCGCGGCACCTCTGAAATATTATTTTATAAGTGGCCGAAAAATGTTCTCGGAATGGGATGAAAGTTGGTGTGCGGTGTTGTTATGTTGTCAGTAGGCCGCCTGCCAAGTTTCATCGCATTCGAAGTCCGTTTGACGCCCCAACGGATAACTATAGCGACAATATAGTCGGTCAAACGTCGGACGTTTTCGGTTTTCGGAAGCAGTTGTCAGGCTGCTGTACTTCCCTCTCATCTCAGCCCAAGCTCTCTAGCACATCCCACTAGCCCATCTATCTAACCCCCCCCCCTCCGCTCCGGACCCTTCGATCGAGATCGAATGGCTCTGAAATGGCCTCAAACCCCCTAACCCTAACCCTTTCCCTATATAAACACACCCCTTCCAAATTTAGGCATCTCCTAGCCTCCACCTACCTTATAGCCTTCCCCTCGGGATCCCCGCAGCCGCCAGCCACCTCCATCCTCGTTTTCAGCACCGGTGCACTCCCCCGCCGCCACTTGTCGTCGCCAGGCAGGCCAGCCACCACCCTGCATCGCCCTCCCCGCCGCCTGCAACCACTGGGGAGCTGCCACGCGTCCCCAACGCGTCCCCTGCCCGCTCGCCGCCACCGCAAGCACACCCAGGCCCGCGCGAAGCCCGCGGAGCCCATCCGAGCCCGACCCCGTGCGCCCCTGGCTCCCTCGCCCGCTCTCCTGATTCCCTGCTCGATCTCCTCGCCGCCGCCTCGTCCTTGCGCTCCGGCCACTAGGGGCCTCGCCGGAGCAAGGGCGCCCGACCTCGCCGCCTTGCAGCCAGGTCGCTGGCGGGCAACCCAGGCCGACCCTGCCTCCTCTCTCCCTGTCCTCCTCCATTTTTCCTCTCTCTCGCTCTCCGATCACAAGCTCTATCTCTCTCCTGCAGGTACCCACGCCGCCCCACCCCTAGCTCGCCATGCCCCGCCACCGCGACCAGATCCGGCTGAGATCCGTCGGATCCAGCCACCAACGCCCCATTCCCTGCTTCCTCCGCTCGCCGGAGTCGCGCTGGTGCCTCCGCCCACCTGCCATCACCGCCCTGCCCCCCTACTCGTGCGAGCGCACGAGGAGGCCGACCTCCAGCCCCATGGGCCGCGACCTCCTCGGCCCAACATCGCCAGCAGCTCCAAGGCCCAGCTACGCGCTCCCTGTCAGCCTCCCTCCTCCACCGAACGGGTCAAAACCCATGGGTGAGCTGCCTCCCCAACGCATGTTCCTGCTAGGCCCGCGAATAGTTTCGGCCCGATGTATTTTTTCCTACCTATGCGATTTTCCTATTTATTCCAGAGAAACCACTTTTATAGAAAAGTCCCTCTAGATCATGCATTTAATAACTCACAATTGGTGCATCGGTTTAAAATGATTTATATATGAAAAATGACTAGAATTACATCTAGTTTCATAATATCCAACTTTCATGCATGTTTAAAATGTTTAAAATAGTGTTTGATTAATTTTGCGCTAATGCCATGTTAAAATGCTTTATTTCATAACTAAATAACCGTAGCTCCAAATTTAGTAAACTTTATATGTAAATGGGGTAGAAGAATGCCTAGTTTAACATGGTGCACTCATCTTGCATGTTTAACAACTCTAAAATATGGTTTAGGGCAGAACAGTACCAAATTCATAATATGCATATGAGGATTTTTCCGGACTTGTTGCTTGTTGTTCTGGCCTCATTTAAACTTGCTAAAATCTGTAGTTTTCATATGCTTCACCTCTTTCCATGTTTAACAACATTTAATATTGTTGGGTACACAACAGAGAGAGAACTAAATAATTGATGTGGTGTTTCGTCAACATGCATCTTGTTACATGTTGAGCTCCACTTAACTTGTAGTTTTGCTTGTGCACTTTGCCATGCCATGCCTCATTAAACCGGACATGCATCATACTTAGTTGTGCATCATGCCATGTTTATGTGATGGTTGTTTAATATGTTGCTTGCTTCTTTCCGGGTTGCTTCTCTCGTTAGCTTCGGTTTCGTTCTAGAGTTGTGAGGATCCGTCCGGCTACGTCTGTTTATATCCTTCATGGACTCGTTCTTCTTCCTTGCGGGATCTCAGGCAAGATGACCATACCCTCGAAATCACTTCTATCTTTGCTTGCTAGTTGTTCGTTCTATCGCTATGTCGTGCTACCTACCACTTGCTATATCATGCCTTCCATATTGCCATGTCAAGCCTCTAACCCACCTTTCCTAGCAAACCGTTGTTTGGCTATGTTACTGCTTTTGCTCAGCCCCTCTTATAGCATTGCTAGTTGCAGGTGAAGTTGAAGTTTGTTCCATGTTGGAACATGGTTATGTTGGGTATCACAATATATCTTAATTTAATTAATACATCTATATACTTGGTAAAGGGTGGAAGGCTCGGCCTTATGCCTGGTGTTTTGTTCCACTCTTGCCGCCCTAGTTTCCATCATACCGGTGTTATGTTCCTTGATGTTGCGTTCCTTACGCGGTTGGGTGTTATGGGAACCCCTTGACAGTTCGCTTTGAATAAAACTCCTCCAGCAAGGCCCAACCTTGGTTTTACATTTTCCTAACAACCTATTACCCTTCCCTTGGGTCGGCCAACCCAAGGGTCATCTTTATTTAACCCCCCCCCCCCGGGGGGGGGGGGCAGTGCTTCTTTAAGTGTTGGTCCGAACTGAGCTGCCTGCGGGGGCCACCTCGGGGAAACTTGAGGGTTGGTTTTACTTGTAGCTAGTCTCATCCAGTGTTGCCCTAAGAACGAGATACATGCGACTCCTATCGGGATTGTCGGCACATTGGGCGGCTTTGCTGGTCTTGCTTTACCATTGTTGAAATGTCTTGTACCCGGGATTCCAAGATTGGTCGGGTCTTCCCGGGAGAAGGAATATCCTTCGTTGACCGTGAGAGCTCGTGATGGGATAAGTTGGGACACCCCTGCAGGGTTTAAACTTTCGAAAGCCGTGCCCGTGATTATGTGGCAGATGGGAATTTCTTAATGTCCGGTTGTAGAGAACTTGACACTTGACTTGATTAAAAATTCATCAACCGCGTGTGTAGCCATGATGGTCTCTTTCCGGCGGAGTCCGGGAAGTGAACATGGTTCTTGTGTTATGCTTAAACGTAAGTATATTCATGATCACTTCTTGATCACTTCTAGTTCACGCCCGTTGCGTTGCTTCTCTTCTCGCTCTTATTTGTGTATGTTAGCCACCATATATGCTTAGTGCTTGCTACAGCTCAACCTCCTTACCTTACCCTACCCATAAGCTTAAATAATCTTGATCTTGCCGGTATGAGATTGTTGAGTCCTCGTGGCTCACAAATACTTCCGAACAGTTGCAGGTGCGATGATGCCAGTGCAGGTGACGCAACCGAGCCCAAGTGGGAGCTCGATGAAGATCGTGTTCAATGTTTTATGTCTTTTCCGGTTGATCAGTAGTGGAGCCCAGCTGGGACGATCAGGGATCTAGCATTTGGGGTTGTCTTCTTTTACTTTGGTTCTGTAGTCGGACCTTGATTATATTCTAGATGATGTATGTTTAACTTGTTTTTTGTGTGAAGTGGCGATTGTAAGCCAACTCTTTATCCCTTTCTTATTTAGTACATGGGTTTGTGTGAAGATTACCCCTCTTGCGACAAACCTACCATGCGGCTTGTGACGCCCTCGATTCAATCGTACACTAATCATACATGCAAATGTGTACGATCAAGATCAAGGACTCACGGGAAGATATCACAACACAACTCTAGACATAAATTAAAATAATACAAGCTTTATATTACAAGCCAGGGGCCTCGAGGGCTCGAATACACAAGAGTCAGCGGAAGCAACAATATCTGAGTACAGACATGAGTTAAAACAAGTTTGCCTTAAGAAGGCTAGCACAAAAGCAACATTGATCGAAAAGGCAAGGCCTCCTGCTTGGGAGCCGCCTAACTACTCCTGGTCGTCGACGGTCTTCACGTAGTAGTAGGCACCCTCGGGGTAGTAGTAGTCATCAGTGGCGTCGTCTGGCTCCTGGGATCCGTCATCTGGTCACAACAATCGGGTATGGGGAAAAAGAGGTAGCAAAGCAACCGTGAGTACTCATCCAAAGTACTCGCAAGACTTACATCAGGTCTAAACTAAGTATTCATTTGTATCAAACGAATGGGTTGTATCTATGGACTAAACTTTAGAATGCCAGAAGAGAAGGGGAAATCCTAGCCTATCAAAGACTAGCATCTTCAAGCATCTTCAAGCATCTTGCAGCATATAGAAGAGTACAGATCAACATAATGTAAAGTAGTAGTAGTGTTATCAACATCGGCCAGAGATCCTTTCTCGACTCCCTGCGAGAAAGCAATCCCAGAACCATACTATCCATTTCTCATAACCATAGCATCTCAAGTATCCAATTCTAGTTGTATCGATTGGGATACAACTCCAAGTGTCCATTACCGTAGGACAGGCTATCGATAGATGTTTCTTCCCTGCAGGGGTGCACCAACTTTCCCACCACGCTCGATTAAATCCGGCCAGACACACTTTCCTGGGTCATGCCCGGCCTCGACCAAACAATACGCCGCAACCCGACCTAGGCTTAATAGAGAGGTCAGCATGCCAGACTAAACCTATGCCCCCAGGGGTCATGGGACATCACCCCGAGAACTCCTGCACATTCCGTGGGCGGGCGGTGAGCAGACCTAGCTACCTCCTTAAAAAGGCAGGAGCTTACTAGTCTAACCCGGCGCCTCCGCTCAGTCGCTGACGTCTAATAAGCTTTGGCTGATGCATGCAACACAGAACGCCCATACAATGCCCATGTGATGGTGAGTGCTATCAGGCCAGAGGCCCCTCGGATCAAATATCCAAATCGTAGTGGATTAGGAACACGCAGTAACAAGCAGAGACTCACGAAAGATGTGACCCCGTCGCCCCGTCTCGAGTACTTGTGGCTAGGGCTAAGAATGCTCGGCCACACCTCGTAAGTGTCTTGCGGGCACCTTCTGGGTCAACCCGACTCCACATCACTCGCTATTAAGCTCGCGCGGGTACCCCTCAGGACCGACCCGTCTTTAGTAACATGGTTCAGTGTAAAGTCATAGTAACCATCGTAACTGTGTGTCTAACGCCAAGGGGGAAAACCCGAGGAATCACCCCCCGGTGAATTCCACTCGATGTTGTCATCAAGGTGAACGTAAGAGGATCCACCCTTGAGGTTCACACTTGAGGGGTTGCACGACGGAGCCGTAACAGAAGTGGTTAAGGAGGAAATCACCCTCAATGACCTCGACCATATACCTACACTGCAGATATCTCATCAAGAGTGATGTAAGAGGTTCAACCCTCGGCACTCGATGGTAACTCTGCAGAGCCGTACAACTAGGGGGTGATGTGCGGTGTCGGGGCTGGGACGTCGATCACGTTGGTCGAGTCATCAAACATAAAGCGAGGCAACTGGGACAAGGTGGGTTCATTGATGGATCTCCAACCAACCTATACTAAGTAGTTTAGGATAAGCAAGTAAGGTATGAAAGCAGGTAACAAAAACAGGCTATGCATCAGAGTAGGATCATACATAAAGCAGTAGCAGTTCTAATGCAAGCATGAGAGGGAAAGAAATGGGCGATATCGGAATGCTCAAGGGGGTATGCTTGCCTGGAAGCTCTGCTGAAAAAGAAGAAGTGTTGTCGACGTAGCCGATCACAGGGGCGGCATCGGTCTTGGGGTCTACCGGAGAGAAGAGGGGGAAGAAACGGTAAATACAGAGCAAAAAGATGCATCACTAAGCATTACATGACGATAGGTAGATCTAGGGTTGTCCTAACATAGTACTACACGTTGCAGACAAAGGAGATAAACATCCAAGGATGAATTCCCGGTGTTAGACGAATTCCGGATAGGTGGAAGAGGGGGAACGGTTCCCTGTTCATCATGCTAGGGGCATGTGACAGATGAAAGTACTGTGTATTTGGATTCGTTGGATTTTTCTGAGCAACTTTCATGTAGAAAACATTTTCATCCGAGTTACGGTTTATTTTCTATGATTTTCTGAAGATTAAAACAATTTCTTGATTTATTATTATTTCTAAATTAAAGACTAAAATGCTAGGTGCACCCAGCTCTGCGTACAAAGAAGTGTACCAGAGGCTGATAGGTGGGCCAGGGGGTCCCAGTTGACCAGTCAACGTTTGACTGGTCAACACAGGGTGGGGTCCCCCTATCATAGACTCATCTAACTAATTACAAATTAGGTAGTTTAATTAGCAGGTTAAGTTAATTAAGCAAGTTTTAATTAAGTTTAACTAATAGGATAATTAATTATATATATATATATATTTAAAGTCCTTATTTAACCTTTTTTAGGGGCGTGGGCCCCAATAGGCCAGTGGCCCAGGTGAGTTTAGCGGGTGCGGCTAAACGCGTGCGGGCGCCCGTGTGTGGCGAGTGCCCGAGGCCACCACGGGCGCTGCTGGGCTCGCACGGCCGCTCAAGGCGCCAGTGGCCATAGCTAGAGGCGCGCCCGGGCGACCTAGGAAGGGAGCAGGCAGGACGAGGGGGTGGCCGGCCAGCCGGCGGCGCGGGCGTGGAAGGTGAGCAGGGGAAACGCGGCGCGGGCGACGGCAGCAATGGCGCAGCAGCAGCAGGCGTGGGGGGTGATTAGACTACTTGACCAAATAAAAACTTTTCCTCTTCCAGATTTTAGTTCTTGGCAGATTTTAGCAACTTTGGACAAGTTAAGCAATCTTAACACAATTCAAGCAAGCATGCAAAGAGTATATGAGCAGCAAAAAGAAAAGCATGCAACTTGCAAGAATGTAAAGGGAAGGGTTTGGAGGATTCAAACGCAATAGGAGACACGGATGTTTTTTTCGTGGTTCCGATAGGTGGTGCTATCGTACATCCACGTTGATGGAGAATTCAACCCACGAAGGGTATCAGTTGCGCGAGTCCATGGAGGGCTCCACCCACGAAGGGTCCACGAAGAAGCAACCTTGTCTATCCCACCATGGCCGTCGCCCATGAAGGACTTGCCTCACTAGCGGTAGATCTTCACGAAGTAGGCGATCTCCTTGCCCTTACAAACTCCTTGGTTCAACTCCACAATCTTGTCGGAGGCTCCCAAGTGACACCTAGCCAATCTACAAGACACCACTCTCCAAGAAGTAACAAATGGTGTGTTGATAATGAACTCCTTGCTCTTGTGCTTCAAATGATAGTCTCCCCAACACTCAACTCTCTTTCACAGGATATGGATTTGGTGGAAAGAAGATTTGAGTGGAAAGTAACTTAGGGAAGGCTAGAGATCAAGATTCATATGGTAAGAACGGAATATCTTGGCCTCAACACAGGTGTAGGTGGTTCTTTCTCAGAAAAGTAAGTTGGAAGTGTAGGTTTGTTCTGATGGCTCTCTCCACGAATGAAGAGGTGGTGGAGGGTTATATATAGCCTCCACACAAAATCTAACCGTTACACAACTTGCCGATCTCGGTGGGACCGAATTGTTAAACTCGGTCAGACCGATTCAGCAAAGCTAGTGACCGTTAGGGTTTTCGGTGGGACCGACATGCAACTCGGTAGGACCGATATGGTTAGGGTTAGGTCATAACGTAATCTCGGTGAGACCGATTACACAAACTCGGTGCGACCGATTTTGGTAATAAGCTAACCAGAGAGTTGGTCAGGTAAACTCAGTGGGATTGATCGCTCATTTCGGTGAAACCGAAACGTTACGAAGGGGAAACAGAGAGTTTACATTGCAATCTCGGTGGGACTGATCGCTCATCTCGGTAAGACCGAAATGTTACGAATGGAAACAAAGAGATTACAATCCCATCTCGGTGAGACCTAGATCCCTATCGGTGAGACCGATTTGCCTAGGGTTTGTGGCAGTGGCTATGACATTTGAACTCGGTGGTGCCGGATAGAAAGAATCGATGGGGCCGAGTTTGACTTTTGGTTTAGGTCATATGTGGATGTGAGAAAGTAGTTGAGGGTTTTGGAGCATATCACTAAGCATTTTGAGCAAGAGCCTCATTAAGCAACACCTCATCCCTCCTTGATAGTATTGGGTTTTCCTATAGACTCAATGTGATCTTGGATCACTAAAATAGAAAATGTAGAGTCTTGAGCTTTGAGCTTGAGCCAATCCTTTTGTTCTTAGCATTTTGAGGGGTCCACTTTTCTCATCCATGCCGATCATTGAGCTTTCCTGAGATATTAATCTTGAAATAGCATTAGCTGAATGAGCTATATGTTGTTAGGAATTACCAAAACCACCTAGGGATAGTTGCACTTTCAATCTCCCCCTTTTTGGTAATTGATGACAACATATAGATCAAAGCTTCGACAAATGATAATAAGAGTGAAAAACATTGTCGCTTTGAGAAGTATGTGAAAAGCAAGAGCTCCCCCTAAATTTGTGTGTAGTTTAAGATTTTCTTTGGACTGCAAATGCACGATGAGTTAGGAACATCTTGGTGGAGCGCTCAAAATGATAATAATGAAATACATGCACTCATCATCAAGCAACGTGAATGATCATATATGTGGATATAAAAAGATAATGCCATCCAACAAGCATTAAGGTAGCATATGATCCAACACATGATCATCCAAGTATCACACAAAAGCATAAAGTATCGCAAACAAGCAAATAAACAAAGTTTAACCACCAACCAATAAGAGAGAATAAAAAGCAACACTCTCTCTCGAAGCCTATGATCTATACATTTTCTCCCCCTTTGGCAACAAGTTACCAAAAAGTTCATAAAAATGCATAGTGCTAGATCGACTCTCAGGCTTGGTCTTCAGGTGGTGGTGTAGATAACACGCCAAGGATGAAGGCATCAGTTGATGTAGATGGAGCTGGTGGAGTGGGTGCTGGAGCTGGTGGCACTGAAGCTGTAGCTGGTGCAGATGAAGTTGCTCTGGTGTCTGTAACAGGCACTGCAGCAGATCTCTGTCCTCTGGGCACTCTAGCAAAAGCATCAGTGGTAGACTTGCCCTTCTTCTCCTGCACTTCATCCTGAAGTTGCTCCACAATGGACTAGATCTCAGTGACCTTCACATCTAAGTCATAGAACTTCTGCTCCATGATCCTCTCCAAGCTCTCCTGGTTTTGAGTCTGGGTAGCAAATCCCTTCTCAATCCTCAGAGTGGAGGCAATCAAGTGGTCAAGCTGATCTTGCTTGCTCTTCAGAAGATACTGAGATGCCTCATCAGTTGTTGGCATCTTTGCAGCCTTTTCAGCCCTTGTCTTCTCCATCTTTGCTTGTGCGTGCATGGAAGATGGTTCATTTTCGTCCATCACCACAGTGTTGTCCTCAAAGTTGGGGTAGATGGGCATGTGTTCCTTGTCCAAGAGATATGTGCCAGTGCCCATCTTGGAGTTGATTAGCTCCTAGATCTATGGGGCATACCCACAACTCCTCTTCTGATCTGCAGCTGTTCTCTTTATGGTTTCCACAATTAAGCTCATGACTTTGAACTTTTGAGGCACATCAAATATGTGAAGCAAGTTAATTGCATGGCCTCTGATCATCTTGTGATCACCTGACTTTGGCAAGAGAGTGTGCCTGAGGATCTAGTTGATCGTTGGCAAACCTGACAGAAGGTAATGTACTGATCCAAACTTGTGTGTCTCAAGAGCAGCATCTGGGATCTCTTTGTACATATCTGCCATGGTGTTGTGATCCTTCTTCTTCTTGGCATAGACATCCAAGTCATCTTCACTCTCCTTAGGAGCAATGATCAATTTTGCCCATTCTTCAACTGTTGACTGGTACCTCGTACCTTCAGACATCCAGACAATCCTTCCATCTTGGTAGAAATGAGCTGTGGAGTAGAACTGCATAATAAGCTCATCATTCCACTTTGTGAGCTTCTGAGCCACAAACTCATCGAGTCCACATGACTTGAAGCTGTCATATACACCAGGGAAGTGATCCTCATTTTCCTCAATGAATTTCCAATCAACCCATCTCATGTCACACACTATGGGCTTCTTGTCAAGTAAGATAGTCTCATAGAAGTCATGTTGTTCCTTTGTATGGAACATGTAGTCCACATCACTCCTTCTCCTGGTGGCATATGGATCAGGCTCTCTCCATAGCCTTAAACCTGAATCCTTCCTGATTTTCATGTTCTCTGCAACTGGGTGAGGATCATTGTGATCTAGAATTTTGGGCTTCAACTTTCTCAAAACAACAGAATCATCTTCTTCTTCAGCAGCTTGAGGCACTAGGGCCTTGTTCTTTCATCAGCAGGGATGTTCCTGGTGCTCCTCTTGGGTTTTGGCTTTGGAGCTGGAGCAGCAGTCTTAGGAACAGTCTTAGGCTTAGATGGAGCAGCCCCTGCCCTTATAGCATCTCTCATAAGCTTTTGAGCTTTGGGTGCTGGTGCTGCATCCTCTTCCTCTTCCTCTTCTTCAGAATCTTTCATTATAGAAGATCTGCCAAGCACTCTTGCAGTGGTCTTCTTGACCCTTTCCTTCCTTTTCTTTTCTGCCACAACCTGTTCTTTGGGTGCAGATCCCAAAGTCTCTTAAGTGGATGTTCTGGCTTTTGACATGGGAACTCTCTTGGCAGGAACCTTTTGCTTCATTCCTAGCTTAGTGGCAGCAGTTGTGCCATATTCCTTTTTTAGGACTTTCCTCTTTAAGGTGGCCTCTTCCTCAACAGCCACATAGTCCTCATCCTCGGAATCTGAGGTTTTCTTCTTTCTGGTCCTGGTGGCTGCCTTAGGCAAGTTGCTGGGTGTACTCCTGCTTCCTTCATCAAAGCTGCTAGAGGGACTAGTGCCCTCACTCATGTTCACTTGCTCCTCAGACTTGTTCTGACTGTCACTCTGATCTGACATGATGCAAACACTGACAGCAGACCCTGTGAATAGGTTATAGATGAGGTAGATTGGATAAGCATCACAAAGTATAGAGGTTTTTGCAAAAGAATGAGTTAAAAACTTAGTTTTAGTTTTCCACATAAAGCATTTCGGATCTACCGATTTGCAAAGTCGGTGATACCGAAGCAGCTTTTGAAACCTAAACTAGTGAACTCGGTCAGACCGAGTCATAGTTCGGTGGCACCGAGACTGCTAGGGTTTCACAAAGTATTGAACTCGGTCACACCGATTTGCAATTCTCGGTCAGACCGAGAATCACATGTGCAATGGCCTTAGCCAAATCGGTGGAACCGATTTCAACAACTCGGTCGGTCCGAGCTGATTTCGGCGGAAACCTAACCCTAAATTTTTAATCCACGACTAAACTACGGAGTGATTTCGCTGGATAGGGTGATCTCAATCGTGGCAAGATACATGGCAAAACAATGTGCTAAGAATCGGAGGGGGAATAGCACAAGGATCAAGTCCATACCCTAGTGCGGCGATGGACCTGCTACGGCAGCAACGACGGAGATGATTCCCATTGACGGCGGCGGAGACCAGCGGCGGGAGGCAGCTGGCGATGAGGAGGACGATCTGGAGACCTAGGGAGGCAGAGCAGGATGAGCGCGGGCGAAGGGATTCGGAAAATTTTCCAAATTTTGGGCCGCGGATATATATAGCCTGTCTCTGTCGGTGTGACCGAGTGGAACAACTCGGTGGCACCGAGATTCATAACTGCAAGCAGTTACTGAAACTCGGTGTGACCAAAAAGTTCAAATCGGTTGCACCGAGATTGAAAACCTAGATCGACTTAGTGATCTCGGTATGACCGAAATGGATGAATCGGTCAGACCGAAACGCACAAAGAAGTTTTGGATTTTTAAGACTATGACGAATCGGGGACTCCGAATGCTCCTCACACAGAGTGGTTCAAATCTGACTTGATCAAACTTTGTGATGTAGCATGAATAGAGTTTGAGACGAGAAAAGCATAGATAGCTAGAGAAGGTTCTTAGGCATTCTTGTCCATCCACTTGGCAAAAGAAAAAAGAACCAAACAATCAAAACAACAAGTGGATGTCCTCAAATGAGTAAATTATGCAACCAACATGCTCACACAATAAAATGGCAAATGAAATATGTGGCAAAGCATGCACAACCAATTCTAGCATCTATCAAGCAATTGGCAATGACTAGGTCATCTATATATGAGTATAATCACTTAGGAGTCAAATGAGGACATTTGACCATAGGTCATACTCATCATTTAAGCACAAATGGGGTTACCATTTTTACATAAAGCGTTGTTGTGTTCACACCATTAGAGTTGCTTTAGCTCAATTCTTGGAGTAAAGCTCCCCCTAGATGTGAGATCCCCCTAAGAGGGATGAACTAACCTTGGGTTTTGTCGATGATGACTTCATGTAGATGTTGAAGATGTGGATGCTCAATGTTGATGTAGATCATTTGGAGCAATCATTTGGAGTGAGTTGCACTTTCAATACCTACACGGGTTAGTCCCACAAGGAACAAACAAATATATCCATAGACATAGAGTGATGCACACACAAGATGATGTCTATGAAAGCATTAGGTTACCTTGTCCCTTGTCTTACCAACAAGAGGGTTTGTGACTCCTTGAACTAGTGCAAGATGTGGAAGTTGATTGCACTTGTTCTTGCCAAAATGATAAGAGTGATGTATGTTGGTGGAGTCACCCTCAAGAACTCTATAGTTCTTCTTCTTCGGGATCCACATCATCTTGATGGGAATCCTTGGAGTTGTAGTCGTACTTGATGAAGTAGAACTTGATGTAGTCTTGGGAACCCACTTGACCAAGGCCTTGGGTGCTTCTTCAAATGCATCAATTTCCTCTTGAAGCTTATCCTTGCCTTTTTGCTTGTGGTCTTGTGGTGGAAGATCATCTTGAGCTTGTGTCCCTTTGAAGGAAGTAGGATCATACTTCTCTTGTTGAGGAACAAACTTCGTCTTGGGGTATTGATCTTCTTCCCACTCAACTCCATTGGCATTGAACTTTCATTCAAAACCAACACCTTGGTTATTCCGGTGCCGTCCTTGCTTGCGTACAATTTCCTCGAATTGCTTACTCCCAGACAGCTTTCTCTATAATTCCCTTCAATAAGATATTTTCTTGCTCAAGTATAACTTGGCTAAGAGAATCATTAGTGGAATCAAGAGAACTACTAGAAGCAACAACATTGGATTTATCATGAATATTGTCACTACTAGAGGAAGAATCTTTCTTGTTCTTGTTACTAAACTTGACTTGAGGCATGTAAGTGGATAAGAGTAAAATCTTGGCAATGTAACAAGAACTTTTCTTGCGAAGATCATCATTGATTGCCTTTAAGAACTCATGCTCTTGCTCAAGGTTGAGCTTTTCAAACCGTAATTTCTCATGAGTCCTTAAAAGTTCTCGATGATCTCCTAAGATAGTTTCATGAGCTAACTTAAAAGTGTTTAGTTCTTTAGTTAGAAACTCAATCTTCTCCTTATTATTGTCATTCGTTTTATCTTGATTAGCATGATTAATTGACGTTTCATCATAGTATTCATCACTAGAGTTGTCAACAAGTAAATAATCATCACCTAACAAGTCATCTTCATCACTATTGAAATCAACATACCCGGGATGTGATACCTTTGGGCCTTTAGCCATGAAGAATCTTCCAAGTCCTTCATTTGGTGAATCAAATATGTCGTAGGAGTTGGTTGTCACAAGTGCTAGACCGGCAACACCTTCATCTTGAGTATATTCAGAGTCGGAGTGATAGATTCTCTCGGAGTGATTGTCGGAGTCGGAGTCGGATACCCATTCACCAACATGAGCTTGATGTCTTCGTTTTGTGTAGCTCCTTGATGACTTGTCCTTCCTTTCCGAATCTTTGCTTCTCCGGGATGTTCTTCGTTTATAACGATCATCTCTACTCCTTCTCTCTCTCTTGATGGTGATTCTTCTCTTCTACTTCTTCTTTTTGGAGAATCTTCTCTTCTCTTGTAGGGTGTCGTACACTCATTGGAATAGTGTCTGGGTCTTCCACAATTGTAGCAATTTCGCTCTCGACTAGAAGATCTTTTGTCATTGTAGGACCTTGAGTTGGAACTTCTCTCTTTGCTTCTACTCTTGTAGAACTTGTTGAAGTTCTTCACCATTAGGCTCAATTCTTCATTGAAGGTTTGTTTCTCACTTGATGATGTGGGAGCTTCACATGAGGCTTTGTAAGCACCACTTGACTTGTTATGAAGCTCCTCCGTATCCTTGAGTGACATCTCATGAGCAACAATTCTTCCAATGACTTCTGTTGGCTTGAGATCTTTGTAATTGGGCATCATTTGGATCAATGTGCATATGGTATCATATTTTCCATCCAAAGCTCTTAGGATCTTCTTGATGATGAATTTGTCGGTCATCTCTTCACTTCCTAAGCCGGCGATCTCATTTGTGATAAGAGCAAGCCTAGAGTACATTTCAGCGACACCTTCACCATCCTTCAATTTGAACTTGTCAAGCTGACTTTGAAGCACATCCAACTTGGATTCCTTGACGGAGTCGGTACCTTCGTGCATATCAATCAAAGTATTCCAAATTTCCTTTGCATTCTCAAGACGGCTGATTTTGTTGAATTCTTCAGGGCACAATCCGTTGAAGAGGATATCACAAGCTTGAGCATTGTATTGCAGCATCTTCAACTCTTCCGCGATAGCTTCACGGTTCGGTTCTCTCCCATCAAAGAATTCACCTTGCAAGCCAATACACACAATAGCCCATATGGCGGGGTTATGTCCAAGAATATGCATTTTCATCTTATGCTTCCAACTAGCAAAATTAGTACCATCAAAGTAAGGACCTCTACAGTGGTAATTTCCCTCGCTAGACGCCATACTCTCCTAGGTTGTGAAACCAAGGCTATGACTTCAAAAGTTATGAAAATCAAGGCAAATGGAAACCAAAGCTCTGATACCACTTGTAGGATCGAAAGTATGTCTAGAGGGGGGTGATTAGACTACTTGACCAAATAAAAACTTATCCTTTTCCCAATTTTAGTTCTTGGCAGATTTTAGCAACTTTGGACAAGTCAAGCAATCTTAACACAATTCAAGCAAGCATGCAAAGAGTATATGAGCAGCGGAAAGTAAAGCATGCAACTTGCAACAATGTAAAGGGAAGGGTTTTGAGGATTCAAACTCAATAGGAGACATGGATGCTTTGTCGTGGTTCCGATAGGTGCTGCTATCGTACATCCACGTTGATGGAGACTTCAACCCACGAAGGGTAACGGTTGCGCGAGTCCATGGAGGGCTCCACCCATGAAGGGTCCACGAAGAAGCAACCTTGTCTATCCCACCATGGCCGTCGCCCACGAAGGACTTGCCTCACTAGCGGTAGATCTTCACGAAGTAGGCGATATCCTTGCCCTTACAAACTCCTTGGTTCAACTCCACAATCTTGTCGGAGGCTCCCAAGTGACACCTAGACAATCTAGGAGACACCACTCTCCAAGAAGTAACAAATGGTGTGTTGATGATGAACTCCTTGCTCTTGTGCTTCAAATGATAGTCTTCCCAACACTCAACTCTCTCCCACAGGATATAGATTTGGTGTAAAGAAGATTTGAGTGGAAAGCAACTTGGGGAAGGCTAGAGATCAAGATTCATATGGTAAGAATGGAATATCTTGGCCTCAACACAAGTGTAGGTGGTTCTTTCTCAGAAAAAGTAAGTTGGAAGTGTAGGTTTGTTCTGATGGCTCTCTCCACGAATGAAGAGGTGGTGGAGGGGTATATATAGCCTCCACACAAAATCTAACCATTACACAACTTGCCAATCTCGGTGGGACCAAATTGTTAAACTCGGTCGGACCGATTCAACAAAGCTAGTGACCGTTAGGGTTTTCGGTGAGACCGACATGCAACTCGGTAGGACCGATATGGTTAGGGTTAGGGCATAACGTAATCTCGGTGAGACCAATTACACAAACTTGGCGTGACCAATTTTGGTAATAAGCTAACCAGAGAGTTGGTCAGGTAAACTCGGTGGGACCGATCGCTCATTTCGGTGAAACCGAAACGTTACGAAGGGGAAATAGAGAGTTTACATTGCAATCTCGGTGGGACCGATCGCTCATCTCGGTAAGACCAAAATGTTACCAAGGGAAACAGAGAGATTACAACCCCATCTCAGTGAGACCGAGATCCCTATCGGTGAGACCGATTTGCCTAGGGTTTGTGGCAGTGACTATGACATTTGAACTCAGTGGCGCCGGATAGAAAGAATCGGTGGGGCCGAGTTTGACTTTTGGTTTAGGTCATATGTGGTTGTGAGAAAGTAGTTGAGGGTTTTGGAGCATATCACTAAGCATTTTGAGCAAGAGCCTCATTAAGCAACACCTCATCCCTCCTTGATAGTATTGGCTTTTCCTATAGACTCAATGTGATCTTGGATCACTAAAATAGAAAATATAGAGTCTTGAGCTTTGAGCTTGAGCCAATCCTTTTGTTCTTAGCATTTTGAGGGGTCCACTTTTGTCATCCATGCCATGCCAATCATTGAGCTTTCCTGAGATATTAATCTTGAAATAGCATTGGCTCAATGAGCTATATGTTGTTAGGAATTACCAAAACCACCTAGGGATAGTTGCACTTTCAGCAGGCAAAGCAGAAGCGAGCGGCGATGGGCACACAGCGAGCGGGCAGAGGTGGCGTGTAGGCAGGGGAGGGCGGCCGCGGCTAGAGTCGGAGGCGCGGGTGGGCGCGGTGGCCAGCAGCAAGCGCGGCCCCAGGGCGAGGCTAGGCGTGCGGGCCACTATGGGCGCACATCGGAAGGCGCAGGGGGCGGCGTCGCGGCGTGCGAAGCGGGGCAGGGGCTCGGCCGGGGCACGAGCGGCGCACGTCCACGCAGGGGAGGGCGCACGCGCACAGTGCGGGGGACGACGGGTGTGACGCTGATGCGGTGGTGCGGCGAACGAATAGAGGCAGCGCGGGGGAGGTGGCCGGCATAGGCGGGAGGTGACCTCAAGCGGGCGTCAGAGTGCGTTCGCGACAGAGAGAGGAGGGGGCGAGGCCCTCACCAACGTTGGAGGGAAGGGGACGGCGTGGCTCCGGATCAACCAGTGAGGAAGAGGTCAGGGACGATCGTGGTGATGCGGCGGTGAGGCGTTGGCGCCGGCGATGGAGAGGCGGGGCGGGGTCGAGGAGGCGGTCTGGCATGGGGGGGTCCGAGTGGCGGCGTCGGTGGCGGAGCACGGCAGCGATGGGAGGCGCGGGATCGAGCCCCTCCCTGATCCAAAACCAGTCAAGTGGGAGGGTTCCGGGTAGGAGGATGAGTCGTCGGCCAAGGGGGGGCTCTCCAGCGAGGTGGCCGCGGGGCGTCAGCGTCGAGGATCAGCAGCGGGGTTGGCGATGGCGGTCAACGCGAGCGTCGGGGTCGAGGGGCTAGCACGATGGGGTCGTGCCCCCGATCCAGATCTTGGGAGGGAGTGGGAACAGGGGGGTGGTGGATCGGGTGAGTAGCTAGGATTTCGGGGAGGGGTTATACAGGGGGTGGGGTGGGCTGTGTGGCCTGGCCTTTAGTTAGGTGGGCTAACAAGCCCGGTAGCTTAGGTTCTCCTCCTTTTCTTTTCTGTTTTCCATTCCCTCTTTTCCTTTTCCATTTCCCTTTCTGTACAAAATGAGTTTGTTATGAACAAAACTTGGCACAAAAATCTAACACAATATATTGAGATGGAACAAAAAGTATGGGGTGAAAAGGAGTTGTCTAACCATTTTTAGAAATTGAAAAGGCCAATTTAGTTGCTGCTGGTCCAAAAATTAATTTCAAGGGCATTTTGGATTTCAAAAGAGGTTGGTTCCAACATAACAAATATCCAGGGATTATTTACCACACTTTGAACATTTTAGTTTCCATGTTTGGCAATTTTGAATTTTGACTTTGATTTGAATTTGAAATTTGAACCGGTTTCAAACCAACGCGAGTTTAACAACAGTAATCATGATGACGTGGCATCATTAGTAAGGAATTACTGTGGCTTAATTATCCGGGTGTCACAATTATCCTCCACTACAAGAAATCTCATCCCGAGATTTAAGAGGTGGAGTAAGGGGAAAAGGATTGGTTACGAAATTCTAACGGATCTCCTTTTCTTGCTAATCTCATCGAGGAGGTTGATCTATAATGTTGATGTCTTCAATTCACTGCATCAGGGCGTCATGATGAAGTCGTTAACCTTTCTTCAGAAACTCCACAGTACTTACGAATAGGGTATATATATAAAAACCATAAGGACAGATGTTTGAAAGGATTGGCATCCGGTAATTATCTCAAGGAAGGAGATTTTAGAAGCACCAAGAAAACAAATCTAGAGTGCTATAAGGAGGTTCAACAAGTTTCAACCAGGTAGGCATCAAGCTGATGCCTATAACAGGTGAAGAAGGGGTACAAAGCACTGAGGCATAATGTTGACTCTGATACCGAAATGAATCATGGTGAGGAAGTTAGCTCATGATTTACATACAAAGCCAAGTACAGAGAATATTTTGGAATAAAGGTTGTACAGGAGAATCAGGTTTCGATCATGTGGAACTATGGGTTATGGGCCCACCATGTGGGTTAAAATAGAAGGAGTGATGACATCTTGCACGGTCATGATAGCAAGGCATGTCAGAGGGTAGCCTGTCAGTTATGTCGGCAACACCGTCGGTACCAAGGGCGAGGGACGAAGAGAACCATTTTCCTGCTCGTTGAGACGAGGCGGACCAATAGGCAAGTTCTCATCCATCGATGGCTACCGGAATGTCAACAACAATAGTAATAGGGTCTTTACTGACAGAGTTGTACATTGAGGTGTTTACCTAAGCAGGAAATTATCTCTACTGAGATAAGTTAGTTTACCGGAAAGGTTAAACGAAAGAATGGAAAGGAAAAATATAGTTATTATAATAATCAGAACAATGGAAAGAAAAATGTGTTTAAACACAATTATCAGGAGTATATCCTTCCCAAGGACAAGCAGAGGATGATATCCATGATAGGATAGTAAGTAGATAGCCAATTAGGTAAAGGGGTGAGGGAATTCATGATGTTACACGTACAACGGTGTTTGGATAAATGAACAAGAAGCATTTAGCATTATGCTTCAAATGTTCTTGTTGATGTTTGAGTACCACAATCATGCTTCGGGATAGCATTGACATGGTTATCAGGTAAAGGTCGGACCTTGGATTCACAATGGATCCATCGGGAATTTCTAGAACATATCATGTTATTTTATCAGGGAAAAGATGAGGAGGTGGCCGATGGGTTCAATAGCAATCCATCGACATGTCAAAAAGGACGTATCCCCAAAATTAATATGATCAAGTTTGTGTTGGGGGGAGACAAGAATGTTGTTGATGTTGACACAAATCATCGAGAGGCAACGATGGTGTTACTAGCCATGAATTCAATTGACATCTCTGAAGAAGCCAAAGTGTTGACGGTGATTAAGACAAATTTTGTCGAGAGACTCTATGAAGATGCCATCGAGCAGAAAAGGAAGGATGAAGTGAAAGGCTATGAGAACCATGGATTCGACACAAGCTCAAAGTCAAGCTTGTTGTTCAAGGTGAAACGATAAGATGAGGAAGATCGACGTAAGGTTAGCTCATCATCAGAAGTTTCTCCAGGCATAAGGACCAGGTAGCACAGTTAAAAAAGTTGACAAGATAAAAATATAGCCGATCAAGCTAGGAATGATGTGATGGGGTATAAAGCTTCTCAGTATCAAGTACTAGGTGTAATGCCAGAAGGTAAATCGGAGTAGAGGTTAGACGGGGGAAATGATTTGCAGAGGATAAGTAATTTTAACTTACCCAGTAAATGGGATCAAGGAGGAAATATGGTCGGGACCATAACTGCAAGGGATTCAATTTACGATAACGGAAGAATTATTCAAATGATTAAATATCCTTGCAAGAAGCTTTCATGATAAGTTCCACACCATGTCCGTGGGCATGAACACAAAGGTTCAGGGTCGACTCCCACTTCTACAATGCATAACCTTTCATTTTACTTCTCGCTCTTGAAGAAGCTGTAGTATTGAAATTTTATCTCACGAAAAGCCAGTAGAGTATAACCTGCATAACTTTCGAGTTAACACAGATTAGGGAAGGCATAGGTTCAACCCATCGGGCCATCTTAGGAACATATACCATAAATTTCGAGAATAAATAACACAAGCTCGGTAGTAGAGCATGCTTGAGAAAGTGGAGGATACAATTTACCAATAGCATTATGTATCCGAGGAAAGGCTCACAAGCTTATTGAATATGAAGAATGTTGTCGGATAAACTCCAAAAAAGGGGGTCTGGTGGTCCACAAGGGATCTGATGTGAGCATCAATATTCAACCAGAGGAAGAAAGAATGCAAGGAGATCAGATCATAGAAACAACTGACTAACTCAAAGCTCAATTGCAACGGAATTATGAATTCCAAGACAAGGGATCAGAAGCAATGCTCTGATTAGGGATGGATAGGTAGAATAGCCTTAGGGGTACGATCGATGGCGATTTGATTGATCGAAATTCAGCACATGTTAAAATGACGTCTGAGCTGGAAGGATGAATTCTAGGATCTGATTGAGGATTGCGAGCCTTCGCAACATATTGTATCAACGGACTGAAAATGATAATGACAAAGGCTGACAATAAGATTACTAGACTTATGGTATTAACCATAATGCAAGCAAGCATGAAATTCAAGAACAATAGGCTGTTGAGGATTTTCACAAGAACGAATGGTATTACAAAGACTTTTGTGAAGTACATGAATCAACTGAGGATGAGCGGATACTTGATAGGTGCACAAAGTTATCCATAGGGGTATTCAGATGACAAGGAACTGCAATGCAGTAAGCTCAAAGGATTCTCGAAAAAAGGAGAGCAGTTCAGGGCATCTTGTAATAACAAGATCAATGGGATAGAATGTAAGATTGGCAAGTGTGTGTAGTTATCCATAAGGTTATTTCGGTGGTAGGGAACTGCAAAGGCAACAGGCATAAAGTCTCGAGAGAATATCGTAGAGTAACTTCGGAATCTTCTGATGCAGCCGGCGATCATCTGAAATAAGGGGCTCTCCGGGAGGATGTGATCACGAGATCCTAATGTTCGAGTTAGTAAAACCATTTAACCCGAATAGAAGAGAGATCAGAGTCCCAGAGTATAGACATGGAATAAAAGATCCTAATACCACTCAGTTGGCGACGTGGGCCCGTAAGACACACAGCCAAGTTAGTAAAATGGTTTTTGGTTTCTAGACTCAACTTCGGCCAAGGAGTTGGAAAGGGGGGATCCTACAGGCAGTCGGCTCTAATACCAACTTGTGACACCCTCGATTCAATCATACACTAATCATACACGCAAATGTGTGCGATCAAGATCAAGGACTCACGGGAAGATATCACAACACAACTCTAGACACAAATTAAAATAATACAAGCTTTATATTACAAGCCAGGGGCCTCGAGGGCTCGAATACATAAGCTTGAATACACAAGAGTCAGCGGAAGCAACAATATCTGAGTACAGACATGAGTTAAACAAGATTGCCTTAAGAAGGCTAGCACAAAAGCAACATCGATCGAAAAGGCAAGGCCTCCTGCCTGGGAGCCGCCTAACTACTCCTGGTCGTCGGCGGTCTTCAAGTAGTAGTAGGCACCCTCGGGGTAGTAGTAGTCATCGGTGGCATCGTCTGGCTCCTGGGATCCGTCATCTAGTCGCAACAATTGGGTATGGGGGAAAAAGAGGTAGCAAAGCAACCGTGATGTCACATCCCTAGGTTTTGGTTTTGCACTAGACTAGCTCTATGTGTGCATCATGTTTAAATTTGAAAGAAACTTGAAATGGGGATTGATTAAACCCTAGCACCAGAAAGAATTCAATAGGGTGAAATAAAATCTTTTTCAAGAACCCAAAATGCCCTTTAAAAATGTTCATGATTTTTGATAGAAGTGAAAACCTCTGCCAAAAATCATGAGCAAAATTGTTGGCCATTTATGGATTTTTGAATTAACCCATATTATATTTGGATTGGGGCATTTGAACTTTATAAATATTTTAAATGCTCCAAATATTCTGAAATCACTTGAGGGCCTCTGGATTAATTTAGTTAGTGCCCATATTTATGTTCAGAATTTAATAAAATGATTTAGTTATAAAACTAAATCAAAACAGAGAGGAAATAAATAGAAAACTGAAACAAAAGAGTAAGGAAAGAAACTTACCTGGGCTTACCTCCTATGCAGCCCACCGGGCATTCCAGCCACCTGGCGGCCTTGCCCACCCGCAGCTACCAGTCATCCCCAACCTCCCGCCAGGAGCATGAGGGGCGCGTGCTCGCCGCGCGCGTCCACGCGCAAGGCCACCTCCTCCTTCTGCCGACACAGGAGAGGCTCCAGAAGCTGCCATGCGCCACCCCGGTCCCTCTCGCCCATCGCTCGTCCTCGTCCCTTCCTCTAGCCCCCTCTCTCTCACAGCCAAGCGCCGTCCGAGCATAGCCGTCGCTGCCGCTCGCTGTTACCGTAGCCACTGCCTCCCCCTCGCCTTGTCGACGCGTCCAGAGGAACCACCATCGCCTTCTGCATCGTCTACACCAACCCACTCGACCGTGGGAGCCCTATAGCGTCGTCCCCGAGCTCATCCTCAATCTTCGGCCGCCGGCAACTTCATCGTTGATTCGTCACCGTCCATGCTTCCCCGACCTTGTCGGCCTGCTCGTATGAACCGCGGTGAGCTCTGCCACCATTTCCCCCTGACCCTGTGGTCTATCCCTCACCGTAGACGTCACCCCCATGAGCTCCAAAGCTCGTCGGGGCCGTGATTCATCGCCGTCGTGGCTAGGGACACCGTGGCTTGCACCTGAGCTCGTCATCGTGCTCGGGTTGCTCCTAGGAGACGAACGCAGCCACTAGATCGCCTTGCATGCATCATAGCGCCACAGTTGTCGTTGCCCAAGCTCCAGCCGCCGCCGTTGAGGTCGCCGCCGCCGTTTCCGGCCACCCCAGCCGCTGACTTCGGTCTCGTTGGATGCGGAAGAGCACTAGCTACGCGTAGAGCCTCTCCGCCGCTTGTTTGGTCATCGGACGGCAAAACCCGACGCCCTCCGCCGCGTCTGTCATCGCCACCGTCGAGCTGTGGACCAAGTCCAGCGGGTTTGAACCCGCTGACCAGGGGTTTGACCTCCCCTGGTGGACTGACGTGTGGGCCAGGCCCCTGTTTAATTAGTGTTAGCTTTAGTTAGTGCTAATTAACTTAGTTAAGTAGATTAGACACTAACATGCGGGCCCAGGCTCTAATTAAACTTAGGTTAGCTAGTTAGTCACTGACCAGTGGGCCCCACTGGTCAGGTTTGACCTGGACGGTGTCTGTTGACCTGCTGACGTTAGTATGACCTAATGCTGACGCAGTAATACATTTTCTGGATTTAATAATAATCAGGAAATTCCAGAAAATATCCAAAACTTCAAAAATTCATAGAAATTAATCTATAGCTCCAAATGAAATAAATTATATATGAAAAATGATCAGAAAAATTCAATCTATCCATCTGTACTAGTTTCATGCATGATTAAACAACTTAACCTTGCTCTTTATCTCAAAACATGTTAATGCACTTTATGAACCCATAACTTGAGTTTGCATTTGAGTCCTTGATTCAAATGAGCTCAAACCACCCTGGTTGTAGTTGCACTAGCCCAACATACTCATATTGTCATGTCACATTCATGCATCATATTGTTGCATTGCATTGATTGTGTCCTTCTCTGTTTGTCGGTAACCGTCCCTTCTCAGTCGACGAAGTTCCCAATGGCGTGATCGATGACACCGATGAATAACTATATTATCTTCAGAAGTGCCAGGCAAGCAAAACCCCCTTGTTCATTCCGATACAATCCCACTCTCTCGCTCCTGCTCTCTTTTACTGCATTAGGACAACAACGATTCAACTATTACATGATGCGGTAGTTGAACCCCTTTCCTCTGCATGACCTGTCATTGCCACAGTAGATAGATGAAACCCACTAGCATGAGTAGGAATTGTTTGAGCCCTAATGTGCCTACTCATTCATGCTTGTTGTCATGCCTGCTACTGCTTAGAGTTGAGTCAGGTCTGATTCATCGGGAATGAACTGGAACATGGTGAACATGTCCTACCGTTGAGAGCTAAGTGTGTGAACACGATTTGGTAAAGGTAGCGGTGAGAGGCCATGTAGGAGTACATGGTGGGTTGTCTCATTGCAGCCGTTCTCAGGAACTGGGTTTTGTGTTTGTGATCCATGAACAGTTACTACCACACATTGGGTTCCGGTAACTCGGCCCCTCTCGGCTTATTAATCAACTCAATCTTTGTCCAGGAGTTGCAACTAGTTTCTGGTGTTTGTAGGTAGTGTCAGTAGTCTACCAAGTGGCACCCAGTACAGGTGGGCTTGGGACAGACTAGGCATAGTGGCATGGTGTACCAAGTGGCACCCGGATGGTGGGCTTGGGAATCCTGCGCACATTGTTTGGGGCCGTGAGCGACACCCCGGCCGGATCTCCTTGCGGATGGAACCCGAATAGGCGATAAACCTGGACGAGAGACTTGTGTGGTTAGTCAGGTCGTGGCTGACTCCCTCGCCAGGCTTCTGCTTGAAGGTTTTCGAGGTACACGATGTGTACATGGTGGTAAGTGGCGAGAGCGTGTGTGAAGAAGTACACCCCTGCAGGGTTATCATTATCTATTCGAATAGTCGGATTCCTCAGATATGGAAACTTGGACCCCTTGCGTCGTTCATAGACAAGTGAAAGTGGATACTCTAAAATGCGCAAGATAAGCGTGAGTGCTATGGATGGCGTTCTCGTAGGGAAACGGGAGCGGATCCATAGTGGTGTATTGATATGGTGAATATGTGGAGTCGTGTGCGCCACCTCAAAGAGTTATTTGCAGTAGTAGCTCAGGTTAGCCACTGAGTCAAAGCTGGCTTGCTGCAGTTAAAATCCACCACCCCCTTTGTTGCTACCAATGCATATGTAGTTAGTTCAGATGTAAGTCTTGTTGGGTACATTTGTACTCACGTTTGCTTAATTTATGTTTTGCATAGAGACTTCAGTCTCGCTAGTAGTTCCACATGGACTTCGACGTTTAGCTTGATACCTCAGCTACGATCTTGTGCCCTCGGCAGGATCTGGTAGATAGTCGGGCTTCTCAGCCTTTTTCATTTGTAGAAGTCTGTACTCAGACATGTTAAGCTTCCGCATGTGCATTGACTTGTATGCTCTGAATGTTGGGTCATGAGACCCATGCTTGTAATATCTGGCTCTTCAGAGCCAAATGAATAAATACTTGAGTCGTAGAGTTATGTTGTGATGCCATGTTGTATTTACACATATCGAGCATATTGTGTGTATGATTGAAATTCTTGGTATGTGTGGGATCCAACAACCTAGTTGTTCATCCTTGGTAGCCTCTCTTATGGGGAAATGTAGCCTTGTGCTTCCATGAGCCATAGTAGTCTGCTACAGCCCGGTTCACCGGAGTCCTGCTAGCCCAGCACTACTACTCCGGAACACTTAGACTGGCCGGCATGTGATTCACTTCATTCCTGTGTCTGTCCCTTTGGGGAAATGCCATGCGGTGACATCCGGAGTCCTGCTAGCTTGCTACAGCCCGGGTTCCCGGAGTCCTGTTAGCCCAGTTGCTACAGCCCGGATTCACACGCTGCTGACCGACATGCTCGATGTTCATTCATGTATGTATGTCCCCGTAAGTTAGTGCCACTTTGGGTTCATGACTAGTCATGTCGGCCCGGGTTCTCTGTCATATGGATGCAAGCGACACTATCATATACATGAGCCAAAAGGCGCAAACGGTCCCGGGCCATGGTAAGGCGACACCCGTGGGGATACCGTGCGTGAGGCCGCAAAGTGATATGAGGTGTTACAGGCTAGGTCGGTGTGACTTAGAATCGGGGTCCTGACACATGAGTACTCATCCAAAGTACTCGCAAGACTTACATCAGATCTAAACTAAGTATGCATCTGTATCAAACAAATGGGTTGTATCTGTGGACTAAACTGCAGAATGCCAGAAGAGAAGGGGAAAGCCTAGCCTATCGAAGACTAGCATCTTCAAGCATCTTGCAGCATATAGAAGAGTACAGATCAACATATTGTAAAGTAGTAGTAGTGTTATCAACCTCGGCCAGAGATCCTTTGTCGACTCCCTGCGAGAAAGCAATCCCAGAGCCATACTATCCATTTCTCATAACCATTTCTCATCTCAAGTATCCAATTCTAGTTGTATCGATTGGGATACAACTCCAAGTGTCCGTTACCATAGGATAGGCTACCGATAGATGTTTTCTTCCCTACAGGGGTGCACCAACTTGCCCACCACGCTCGATTAACTCCGGCCGGACACACTTTCCTGGGTCATGCCCGGCCTCGGCCAAACAATACGCCGCAACCCGACCTAGGCTTAATAGAGAGGTCAGCACGCCAGACTAAACCTATGCCCCCAGGGGTCATGGGCCATCGCCCTGGGAACTCTTGCACGTTGTGTGGGCGGCCGGTGAGCAGACCTAGCTACCTCCTTAAAAAGGCAGGAGCTTACTAGTCCAACCTGACACGCGCCGCTCAGTCGCTGACGTCTAATAAGCTTCGGCCGATGCATGCGACGCAGGACGCCCATACAATGCCCACGTGATGGTTAGTGCTATCAGGCCAGAGGCCCCTCAGATCAAATATCCAAATCGTAGTGGATTAGGAACGCGCGGTAACAAGCAGAGACTCACGAAAGATGTGACCCCGTCGCCCCATCTCGAGTACTTGTGGCAAGGGCTAAGAATGCCCAGCCACGCCTCATAAGTATCTCGCGGGCACCTTCCAGGTCAACCCGACTCCACATCACTCGCTATTAAGCTCGCGCGGGTACCCCTCAGGGCCGACCCGTCTTTAGTAACAGGGTTCAGTGTAATGTCATAGTAACCATAGTAACTGTGTGTCTAACACCAAGGGGGAAAACCCGAGGAATCACCCCTAGTGAATTCCACTCGATGTTGTCATCAAGGTGAACGTAAGAGGATCCACCCTCGAGGTTCACACTTGAGGGGTAGCACGATGGAGCCGTAACGGAAGTGGTTAAGGAGGAAATCACCCTCGATGACCTCGACCGTATAGCTACACTACAGAGATCTCATCAGGAGTGATGTAAGAGGTTCCATCCTCGGCACTCGATGGTAACTCTGCAGAGCCGTACAACTAGGGGGTGATGTATGGTGTCGGGGCCGGGACGTCAATCACGTTGATCGAGTCATCGAACATAAAGCGAGGCAACTGGGACAAGGTGGGGTCACTGATGGATCTCTAACCAACCTATACTAAGCAGTTTAGGATAAGCAAGTAAGGTATGAAAGCAGGTAACAAAAACAGGCTATGCATCAGAGTAGGACCATACATAAAGTAGTAGCAGTTCTAATGCAAGCATGAGCGGGAAAGAAATGGGCGATATCGGAATGCTCAAGGGGGGTTTGCTTGCCTGGAAGCTCTGCTGAAAAAGAAGAAGTGTCGTCGATGTAGCCGATCACATGGGCGGCATCGGTCTCGGGGTCTACTAGAGAGAAGAGGGGGAAGAAACAGTAAATACAGAGCAAACAGATGCATCACTAAGCATTACATGATGATATGCAGAGCTAGGGTTGTCCTAACGTAATACTACACGTTGCAGACGGAGGGGATAAACATCTGAGGATGAATTCCCGGCGTTAGACGAATTCCGGATAGGTGGAAGAGGGGGAACGGTTCCCTGTTCAGCATGCTAGGGGCATGTGATAGATGAAAGGACCGCGTATTTGGATTCCTTGGATTTTTTTGAGCAACTTTCATGTAGAAAACATTTTCATTCGAGTTACAGTTTATTTTCCATGATTTTCTGAAGTTTAGAACAATTTTTGGATTTATTATTATTTCGAAATTAAAGAATAAAATGCTAGGTGCACCCAGCTCTGCGTACACAGAAGTGTACCAGAGGCTGATAAGTGGGCCAGGGGGTCCCAGTTGACCTGTCAATGTTTGACTGGTCAACACGGGGTGGGGTCCCCCTGTCATAGACACATCTAACTAATTACAAATCAGGTAGCTTAATTAGCAGGTTAAGTTAATTAAGCAAGTTTTAATTAAATTTAACTAATAGGATAATTAATTATATATATAAAGTCCTTTTTTAACCTTTTTTAGGGGCGTGGGCCCCAATAGGCCAGTGGCCCATGCGAGTTTAGCGGGTGCGGCTAAACGGGTGCGGGCGCCCGTGTGTGGCGAGCGCCCGAGGCCACCAGGGGCGCTGCTGGGCTCGCACAGCCGCTCAAGGCGCCGGCGGCCATAGCCAGGGGCACACCCGGGCGACCTAGGAAGGGAGCGGGCGGGACGAGGGGGTGGCCGGCCAGCCGGCGGCGCGGGCGTGGAAGGTGAGCAGGGGAAACACGGCGCGGGCGACGGCAGCAATGGTGCAGCAGCAGGCCAAGCAGAAGCGAGTGGCGGTGGGCACGCAGCAAGCGGGCAGAGGCGGCGTGCAGGCAGGTGGGCGGCGGCCGCGGCTGGAGCCGGAGGCGCCGGTGGGCACGGTGGCCAGCGGCAAGCGCGGCCCCGGGGCGAGGCTAGGCGTGCGGGCCATAGCGGGCGCACGTCGGAAGGCGCAGGGGGTGGGGTCGTGGCGTGCGAAGGCGGGTAGGGGCTCGGTCGGGGCGCGAGCGGCGCACGTCCACACGGGGGAGGGCGCACCAATGTCATTGAAGCCGATGCCATTCAGAATATAGAACACCAATGTCTTCATCGCGCCTTCAAGCTTGGCTGCAGGGGAATGTCCTTTGACGGGCCATAGAGTTTGCCTAACAATGTGATAAATGGTCTGTGGAAGATACTCAAAGGTCGTCGATGAAGAATTCCTTAGGATATTCAGCATCTTGTGGCAGCGGCTTCATCATGCTGAGCATCTGACTCATGTTTGGCTCAGGCTTCTGAAAGATGCTCTCCAATGCATTCCTGTGTAGCTGAGAACCAGGTTCATAGTATTCACCTAGAGTGGGCAGGGGAGTAAGCTCGATGATATCTTGAGCTTTGACTTCATGGTGCACATCACCTGTCATCCACTCAAGGACCCAAGTCTTCGGATCCCTGTTGTAGCCACGAATGTGAAGAGTATCATAGAACTGCAGCAGAAGCTCTTCATTCCAATGCTCTTTATCCGTGAAAAACTGCAGAAGGCCAACATCTCTGAAACAGCCTAAGGCTTCTTCCAAACAGGGCAGTCTCGCAATGGCTTCACAATCCAGATGCATGTGAGGAAAGATCCGCTCTTGATTGTATAAGACACAGGAGTAATAACTGCACTGCATAAAGCTCCAGAAGCGATCAGATGAGATCTTTGGCTTCAAGTATGGGTTCTTGGCACTGTCAAAGAATGTGTTGTGTGCCCTGAAGCTGTTGACACTGAATGAGCCTGGTGATGATGCAGCACCAGGAAACCTTGGCAGTCTGGGCTTTGGCTTCTGGACCTGTGGCCTATGCTCCACATGGTATTCATATTGTGGTCCGAGAGCAGTGGGAGGAACCATGATTGGCCATTTCACAGTGACCAGTTGTCCATGATCGAAGGCATGTTCAATTGTGTGAGGCCTAGGAGATGGAACAGTGGCTTCAGCATCCACATGGGCTTCAGGTTGCACACTAGCTTCGGGTGCAACATCAGCTTCAGGCGCCACATTGTCTTCAGCCATGACAACGTCATTGGCTTTAGCAGTGTTGGTTGTGGCCGCCTTAATGTTTTCAACCTCCTCTTCAGTAGCAGGAGGGTCGGGCACTGACACATTCTCCTCGAGAACAGCTTCTTGAGTAACAGGGGGTGTGGCAACTCTCTCTTCATCTTGTCTTGGTTCTTTATCATCTTCGGCTGATGCAGCGGGAATGTCTTTAGCAACTTTGGCTTCAGACTCAGAGACATTCACAGTAGGAGTGGCTTTAGGAAACACTTCACATGCGACTAAGCTTTGTTGCACTTCTCCTTCTGGAATGCTCGACATGGTGATCGGAGGCCTAGGGCCTTTGTGAAGCCTGCAGAATGCGGGCGACGCCTGTGGTGATGGAGTGGTCTGCACCATGCAGTCGTCGTCAAGTATCGAAGTGGTGACTTGAGGGGTTGGAGTTCTGGGGGTTTCATCTTGAATGGGGGTGTCCTGTTGGGGCTGATCAACCTGCGATGCATCCTGAGCAATTGGCGTCAAAGGACGACCAATGCTGATGAGTTTGCTATTTGTGAGAATAGGCGATGATACCGGTTGGTGCTCGATCTGAGGAAGGACTTCATCATCTTCTACATTGTCTTCGCAAGCAATGTCTTCAACTGTGATGGGGTCAGCAGCTGGTACTTCTTCGTCTTCAGGAGCCCCTGTGGTAGCAGGCTCGTGAACTACAAGTTGACGCTCTCGGTTGGAGGAGGCGGGACGTGCAACTGAGATGGGCTCAACAACAAGTGGCTTTGTCACAGCAGCACGCTCTTTCCGTGAAGACTTTGTCTTTGGCTTCTTGGTTGATGGAGCACCATCAGAGGTATCCTTGTGCTTTCGCTTCCTGGCATCAGCTTCAGCTGCCCTAGTTTTCTTCAGCTTTGAAGCTGCTGAGGGGACCTTAGGCTTCGATCATGTCATGCCGGCAAGGAAGACAATGCTAGCTGCATCCTACCTTGGTGCTTCAATGTGTTGCAATAGACTTCTTCTTGTGTTTTGCAGCCATCCTTTGATCGATGCCAGGACGCCCCGGTGCCTTGCACTTCTCAGCCTCATTGTGCGCTTAAACACATTTCCCTGCGAAGTATTTCATCCGCTCTTTTGATCCTTTGGCTTCCTCGCGTTTCTGATGAAACTGCTCCTTGAGGTTATGCAACATTTGCTTGAAGTTTTGAACATCAGCTACGCTGAGCTTTGCCATGTGCTTGAAGTTTTGACAAAGGGAATTGTATACGGGATTGATTGAATCCTCGACATCAAGGTTCATCCGATGAGATCATCGTGGAACATGTGGGAGCCAACATGGGTATCCAGATCCCGTTGTTAGTTATTGGCCGGAGAGTTGTCTCGGTCATGTCTGCATGGTTCCCGAACCCGTAGGGTCTACACACTTAAGGTTTGGTGATGCTAGAGTTGTTATGGGAAATAGTATGTGGTTACCGAAGGTTGTTCAGAGTCCCGGATGAGATCTCGAACATGACGAGGAGCTCCGGAATGGTTCAGAGGTGAAGATCGGTATGTTGGACGAAGGGTATTGGAGTCCGGAATTGTTCCGGGGGTACCAGGTGATGACCAGCGTGTCCGAAAGGGGTTTCGGAGGCCCCGGCAAGCATTGGGGGGCCTTATGGGACAAGGGGAGAGGGCACATCAGCCCACTAAGGGGCTGAGCGCCCCTCCCATCCCATCTCACGTAACCAGGAGAGGTGGGGGCGCCACCCCTAGGGCAGCCGCCCCTCCCGGCTTGGGGGGCAAGTTTCCTAGGGGGTGGGGGCGCCCAAACCCATCTAGGGTTTCCCCTGTGGCCGCCGCCCCTCCCCTAGGGAACCCTAGGGCACCTCCCCCTCCTCCCTTCCCCCTATATATAGTGAGGGAGAGAGAGGGCAGCCGCACCTCTTCCCTGGCGCAGCCCTCCCTCCTCCTACACCTCCTCCTCCTCCATAGTGCTTGGCGAAGCCCTGCTGGAGAACCACGAGCTCCATTGCCACCATGCCGTCGTGCTGCTGGAGTTCTCCCTCAACTTCTCCTCTCACCTTGCTGGATCAAGAAGGAGGAGACGTCTCCCAACCGTACGTGTGTTGAACGCGGAGGTACCGTCCGTTCGGCGCTAGGATCATTGGTGATTTGGATCACGACGAGTACGACTCCATCAACCCCGTTCACTTGAACGCTTCCGCTTAGCGATCTACAAGGGTATGTAGATGCACTCTCCTTCCCCTCGTTGCTAGATTACTCCATAGATTGATCTTGGTGATGCGTAGAAAATTTTAAATTTCTGCTTCGATCCCCAACAGTGGCATCATAAGCTAGGTCTATGCGTAGTTTCTATGCACGAGTAGAACACAAGTTGTTGTGGGCGTCGATTTTGTCAATTTACTTGCCGTTACTAGTCTTATCTTGATTCGGCGGCATCGTGGGATGAAGCGGCCCGGACCGACCTTACACGTACGCTTACGTGAGACTGGTTCCACCGACTAACATGCACTAGTTGCATAAGGTGGCTAGCGGGTGTCTGTCTCTCCCACTTTAGTCGGATTGGGTTCGATGAAAAGGGTCCTTATGAAGGGTAAATAGAAATTGGCATATCACGTTGTGGTTTTGGCATAGGTAAGAAACGTTCTTGCTAGAAACCTATAGCAGCCACGTAAAAATTTGCAACAACAATTAGAGGACGTCTAACTTGTTTTTGCAGCATATGCCTTGTGATGTGATATGGCCAGAAGGATGTGATGAATGATATATGTGATGTATGAGATTGATCATGTTCTTGTAATAGGAATCACGACTTGCATGTCGATGAGTATGACAACCGGCAGGAGCCATAGGAGTTGTCTTAATTTATTTATGACCTGCGTGTCAACTTAAACATCATGTAATTACTTTACTTTATTGCTAAAGCGTTAGCCATAGTAGTAGAAGTAATAGATGACGAGACAACTTCAAGAAGACACGATGATGGAGATCATGGTGTCATGCTGGTGACAACGATGATCATGGAGCCCCGAAGATGGAGATCAAAAGGAGCAAAATGATATTGGCCATATCATGTCACTATTTGATTGCATGTGATGTTTATCATGTTTTACATCTTATTTGCTTAGAACGACGGTAGCTTAAATAAGATGATCCCTCACTAAAATTTCAAGAAAAGTGTTCCCCCTAACTGTGCACCATTGCGAAGGTTCGTTGTTTCGAAGCACCACGTGATGATCGGGTGTGATAGATTCTAACGTTCGAATACAACGGGTGTAAGACAGATTTACACACGCAATACACTTAGGTTGACTTGACGAGCCTAGCATGTACAGACATGGCCTCGGAACACGAAAGACCGAAAGGTCGAGCATGACTTGTATAGAAGATACGATCAACATGAAGATGTTCACCGATGTTGACTAGCCCGTCTCACGTGATGATCGGACACGGCCTAGTTGACTCGAATCATGTTTCACTTAGATGACTAGAGGGATGTCTATCTGAGTGGGAGTTCATTAAATAATTTGATTAGATGAACTTAATTATCATGAACATAGTCTAAATTTTCTTTGCAAATATGTTGTAGATAAATAGCTCACGTTGTAGCTCCCTGTTTCAATACGTTCCTAGAGAAAGACTAAGTTGAAAGATATTGTAAGCAATGATGCGGACTGGGTCCGTAGTCCGAGGAGTGTCCTCACTGCTACACAGAAGGCTTACGTCTTTGATGCACCGCTCGATGTGCAAACCCCTACAACGTCGTCTGTGGATGTTGTGAACACCTGACAGACACATCCTGATGACTACTTGATAGTTTAGTGCACCATACTTTACGGCTTAGAATCGGGATTCCAATGACGTTTTGAACGCCATAAGACATATGAGATGTTCCAGGAGCTGAAATTGGGATTTCAGGCTCATGCCCATGTTGAGAGGTGTGAGACCTCTGACAAGTTCTTTTGACAACAAGATGGAGGAGAATAGCTCAGCTAGTGAGCATGTGCTCAGAATGTCTGGGTGCTACAATCACTTAAATCAAGTGGGAGTTAAACTTCTAGATAAGATAGTGATTGATAGAGTTCTCTAGCCACTATCACTAAGCTACTAGATCTTCGTGATGAACTATGACATGCAAGGGATGGAGTTGATCCCGAAGCTGTTCGCGGTGCTTAAGACCGCAAAAGGTAGAAATCAAGAAGGAGCATCAAGTGTTGACGGTTTAACAAGACCACTGGTTTCGAAAAGGGCTAGAAGGGAAACTTCATGGATGGCAAACCAGTTGCCGCTCCAGTGAAGGAACCCAAGGTTGAACCCAAACCCGAGACTAAATGCTTCTATTGTAAAGGGAACGGTCACTGGTAGCGGAATTACCCCAAATGCATGGTAGGTAAGAAGGCTGGCAACTTCAACAAAGTATATACGTGTTATTAATGTATACCTCACTAGTACTCCTGGTAACACCTGGGTATTGGATACCGGTTCAGTTGCTATTATTGGTGACTTGAAGCAAAAGCTACGGACGAAACGGAGACTGGCTAAGGGCGAGGTGACGATGTGTGTTGGAAGTGTTTCCAAAGTTGATGAGATCACCATCGCACGCTCCATCTACCTTCGGGATTAGTATTGAACCTAGATAAATGTTATCAAGTGTCTACGTTGAGCATGAATATGATTAGATCATGTTCATTGCAATACGGTTATTCATTTAAGTTACAGAATAATGGTTATTCTGTTTACATGAATAATACCTTTCATGGTCATGCACCCTATGTGAATGGTTCATTGAGTCTCGGTCATGGTAATACACATGTTCACGCCAAAAGATGTAGAGTTAATAATGATAGTACCACTTTCTTGTGGCACTGCCGCTCAGGTCATATTGGCGTAAGATGCATGAAGAAACTCCATATCGATGGATGTTTGGAGTCACTTGATTTTGAATCACTTGACACATGCGAGCCATGCCTCATGGGCAGGATGACTAAGACCCCGTTTTCAGGTACAATGAAACGGGCAAGTGACATGTTGGAAATCATACATGTTGATGCATGTGATCCAATGAGAATTGAAGCGTGCGGTGGATATCGCTATTTTCTCATCTTCACTAACGATTTGAGTAGATATAGGTATATTTACTTAATGAAGCACAAGTCTGAAACATTTGAAAAGTTCAAGTGATTTCAAAGTGAAGTTAAGAATCATCATAACAAGAAGATCAAATTCCTATGATCTGATCAATGAGAATTTCTGAGTTATGAGTTTGGCAAACACTTAAGACATTGTGGAATTGTTTCACAGTTGAAGCCACCTGGAACACCACAAGGTAATGGTGTGTCCGGACGTCGTAATCGAACACTATGAGATATGGTGCAATCTATGATGTCTCTTATCAATCTACCGTTTTCATTTTGAGGTTATGCGTTAGAGACAGCTGCATTCACTTTAGATAGGACACCATTTAAGTCCGTTGAAACGACGTCATGTGAACATTGGTTTGGCAAGAAACCAAAGTTTTCATTTCTTAATGTTTGGGGCTGTGATGCTTAAGGCTTCAGCCGAAGAAGCTCGAACCCAAAGCGGACAAACACATCTTCATAGGATACCCAAAGGTGACAGTTGGGTACACCTTCTATCTCAGATCCGAGGGCAAATTGTTTATCGCTAAGAACGGGTCCTTTCTCGAGAAGGAGTTTCTCTCGAAAGAATTGAGTGGGAGGAAGATAGAACTTGATGAGGTTGTCGAACATTTACTTCAACCAGAGAGTCATGCAACACAGAAAGATGTTTTCTGTGGCGCCTACGTCTGTTGAATAGGAAGTTAATGATAGTGATCATAAAGCTTCGGATCAAGTTGCTATCGAACCTCGTAGGTTGACAAGGATATGTACTACTCCTAAGTGGTACAGTAATCCTGTCTTAGATATCATGTTGTTAGACAACAATAAACCTACAAGCTATGGAGAAGCGATGGTGGGCCCGTATTCCGACAAATGGTTAGAAGCCATGAAATCTGAGATAGGATCCATATATCAGAACAAAGCATGGACTTTGGTGGACTTGCCCGATGATCGGCAAGCCATTGAGATAAATGGATCTTTAAGAAGAAGACGGACGTGGGCGGTAATGTTACCGTCTATGAAGCTCGACTTGTGGGAAAGAGTCTTTTCACAAGTTCAAGGAGTTGACTACGATGAGAATTTCTAACCCGTAGCGATGCTTGAGTCCGTCGGAATCATGTTAGCATTAGCTGTATTTTTCGATTATGAAATCTTACAGGTGGATGTCAAAAACAAGTTTTCTTACCAGTTTTGTAAGAAAAGTTGTATGTGATACAATAAAAGGTTTTGTCGATCCTAAGGATGCTAAAAGGTATGCTGGCTCCAGCAATCCTTCTATGGACTAGAGCAAGCATCTCAGAATCGGAATATATGTTTTGATGGAGTGATCAAAGCTTTTAGGTTTATACAATGTTTGCTAGAAACTTGTATTTACAAAAAGGTGAGTGGGAGCACTACAACATTTCTGATAAGTATATGTGGATGACATATTGTTGATCTAAAATAATGTAGAATTTCTGGAAAGTATATACGGTTGTTTGAAGAGACCATCGTGGAACTTGTAGATGGATTGAACAAGGTATCAGATACCGACGATCGAATCTCGGGCAAGTACAATACCGCTGGACAAAGGGAATTGTATACGGGATTGATTGAATCCTCGACATCGTGGTTCATCCGATGAGATCATCGTGGAACATGTGGGAGCCAACATGGGTATCCAGATCCCACTGTTGGTTATTGGCCGGAGAGTTGTCTCGGTCATGTCTGCATGGTTCCCGAACCCGTAGGGTCTACACACTTAAGGTTCGGTGACGCTAGAGTTGTTATGGGAAATAGTATGTGGTTACCGAAGGTTGTTCGAAGTCCCGGATGAGATCCCGGACATGACGAGGAGCTCCGGAATGGTCCGACGGTGAAGATCGGTATATTGGACGAAGGGTATTCGAGTCCGGAATTGTTCCGGGGTACCAGGTGATGACCAGCGTGTCTGAAAGGGGTTTCAGAGGCCCCGGCAAGCATTGGGGGGCCTTATGGGCCAAGGGGAGAGGGCACATCAACCCACTAAGGGGCTGAGCGCCCCTCCCACCCCATCTCACGTAACCAGGAGAGGTGGGGATGCCACCCCTAGGGCAGCCGCCCCTCCCGGCTTGGGAGCAAGTTTCCTAGGGGGTGGGCGCCCAAACCCATCTAGGGTTTCCCCTGTGGCCGCCGCCCCTCCCCTAGGGAACCCTAGGGCGCCTCCCCCTCCTCCCTTCCCCCTATATATAGTGAGGGAGAGAGAGGGCAGCCGCACCTCTTCCCTGGCGCAGCCCTCCCTCCTCCTCCACCTCCTCCTCCTCCATAGTGCTTGGCGAAGCCCTGCTGGAGAACCACGAGCTCCATTGCCACCATGCCATCGTGCTGCTGGAGTTCTCCCTCAACTTCTCCTCTCACCTTGCTGGATCAAGAAGGAGGAGACATCTCCCAACCGTACGTGTGTTGAACACGGAGGTGCCGTCCGTTCGGCGCTAGGATCATCGGTGATTTGGATCACGACGAGTACGACTCCATCAACCCCGTTCACTTGAATGCTTCCGCTTAGCGTTCTACAAGGGTATGTAGATGCACTCTCCTTCCCCTTGTTGCTAGATTACTCCATAGATTGATCTTGGTGATGCGTAGAAAATTTTAAATTTCTGCTTCGATCCCCAACACCTGTCATGCCAGCAGGGAAGACAATGCTAGCTGCATCCTACCTTGGTGCTTCAGTGTGTGTTGCAACAGACTTCTTGTGTTTTGCAGCCATCCTTTGATCGATGCCAGGACGCCCCAGTGCCTTGCGCTTCTCAGTCTCATTGTGCGCTTGAACACATTTCTCTGCGAAGTATTTCATCCGCTCTTTTGATCCTTTGGCTTCCTCGCGTTTCTGATGAAACTGCTCCTTGAGGTTATGCAACATTTGCTTGAAGTTTTGAACATCAGCTACGCTGAGCTTTGCCATGTGCTTCTTGAACTGGGCCTTCTCAAAATCAATTTTGTTCTTCAGCTCGACGATCTTCTGAGCCAAGGCCAGCCATTTGCAATGGCTCCGTGGAAGATGATGTTGATGTCCACTAGCAGCTGAAGATCATCGATGCTGATGCTCTGGTTGTTGAACCACTCATCAATGAAGCTGTTCAGAATTTCCACATCAAAAAGGGTTAGATCGTTGAAGATCTCCACCTCTTGCTTGCTCTTGATTAGAAGCTCAAGAGCATCATCACCAAGTCTTCGTCGCTTGACAGATCAATGGTTTCATCTTTGTTCCTCAGAACGGCAGCTGGAGTCAGTTCATGCCCAGAAATCTTCATGGGCTTCTTCTTGGAGACGCGAGAAAGATCTTCCGACTGCACACTGGGTTCAGGAGGTGCAGTGGCCAATGGCTTCGCATGCAAAACTTTCGGTGCGGCAGAGGGCTTTGAAGCCTTTGATTTCTTCTGCTTCTGCTTCGGTGGGGCTGGCGCATCTTCAGAATCTGTGTCGCCAGTTGAGTGGTCCACCGTAGCCCCCTGGACAGCAATATGAGTGATGAGACCTTCAAGGTTGTAGAAGGGGATGATCTCATTTGGATTGGCATCACGTGTGCCATCAGCCCGTGGAGCAGATGGACCAGGGTTGAAGTCGAGGCCAAACTGCTTCTTGTTCTTCTTGGCAGACTCTTTGGCAAACTGAAAGTTGCGCTTGAAGAGATTGTTGTCGCGACACCATAGAAAACTAGATGGGTCGGCATCTTCAGGCTGTGGTCCTCGGACCATGCAAGGATAGAAGCCTTGAGCAATGCTTCGGGCTTGGACTTGGGCTGCAGACCTCTGTATATAATATCTCCCCATGTTCGCTTGTTGGCGTTCTTTTCTGCAGACTCAGCGGTCACAAATCTGTACTTAAACCATTCCTCTGCCCAATATCTTCGAATCCATTGGATTTGGATCTTGCGCTCACCATAGGTTTCATCAGGATCTGATTTGTACGTTTTAAAGAGATCTGGTGGCAGGTCCTTGGTTGTATCACCACGGCGCTGCCTACCACCCTTTCTAGCTGATTTCTCAGTGGCCATAGTATTCAAGCTGAAAGGCTTCAAAACTATGAATGACTTCCGTCTGCTGGTCAAACAGGAACTGGCTTCAGGAGAATTGATGTGTCGATGTAAGAATTCTGCAAATGAATGCAGACTATGAGAACCAAGGGATTCTCCCACGGACATGTACCTGTGACAGCATTAGAGGTGCAAGGGAAGGGAAGAGGTCATATGCATTCTTAGAAGATTTTGAAGATAAATCAGTTTGAAGACATTGACCTCATAGTGCGAAGCCATTCACTTATTTGATGAGAGTTGGTTCCAGATTTGTGCGAATCCAAGAATAAGTACAAGTGAGGAATCTAACTAGTAGTGAAGCATAAGTGAACATACTTGGCATGATATGAGATGCAAACAAGATAGATCTAGATTTGCAAGCTTAGAAACCACTTCTGGTTGAAGTGGATGGATCTGATGAATCAAAGGGGCAGTAAAAGTGAGATTTAATTACCACACAAAGAACTGCTAGACGAAGTTGAGAGGGAGGCTGAGCAGTTCAATCTCCTGTGCCCTAACTTGGCGACGGAAGACACCTACGGCGGCAACGGAGAGGACGAGATCCGCAGTCGGCGTGAAGACGGCGTCGAAGATGTCGCGGTAGCTAAGCGCTTCGCCTCTGGCGTCATTGCGAGCTAGCGGAGGCGCTAGGGTTTTGGTGCGAGGAGAGAAGGTGGAAGAAGAGATAATGACCGCGGTGAGGTGTGTATTTATAGGGACAGGGACGGCACAGCGTTATTACGCAGGTGCCCCTGGCAGTTCACATCTGAAGGACATGTGGCATGCACGCAACACATTGGAAGTTGTTCCATGTTCCCACGCATGCCAGGATTGTCGGGTGGTCATTCCGGCTTCTCCGGGTTTCAGGCAAAAAGAATATAGCATTAAAACAGATTCAATTTTGTCTCTGTGTATTCTGCTGAGAAGGACTCAGAGAAGACAATCGACAGATTCAATAGAATGCATATGATTTGGATAGATAGAATCTGAGGTAGAAGCATAGAGGGGGTTAGGGTCTGATCACATTCACTTAGATCAAAAGATTCAAACATGAAGACATAGCTATAAGTGAATGTTGTAGAGGACAGAACACAAATGTGTGTGTGTGTGTGTTTGTGTGTGTGTGTGTGTGTCTATATATATATATATATATATATATATATATATATATATATATATATATATATATATATATATATCAGTATGAGACCAAATCAATCACTGTGAAGATAATCATGAGATCAAATCAGTATAGAAGACAAAATAAATGCGAAGACCATGCAATTGTGACACCAATAAAAACACTTCAAACAATAGTTTGGTGGTGGCGTTACCCACCGTATAGGAAGTATTAGACCCAGACACAATGCAAAATTATCGTGGTGCTCTGAAGTCAATTTCCGCATTAATGTATTCACACTTAGAGTGTATGTCTTCATTATTTGAAGATATACGTTACTTCGTGTGTTGCACATCTAAGTCATCACATGCATAAGCGTTAGGATGTGTGTCCAATTACATGACATTCGAGGATTCTAAGATATTTAGCTCACACCGCAACTTGCAAAACATTTTATCATCCAAGGGCTTTGTGAAGATATCTGTCAATTGCTCTTTAGTGTTGACCTGGATGATATCAATATCTTCCTTCATGACATGATCTCTGAGAAAGTGATGACAGATCTGAATGTGCTTTGTCTTCGAATGCTGAACTGGGTTGTTGGCAATCTTGATGGTGCTTTCATTGTCACAGTAGAGTAGCACATGCTTCAAATGGATACCATAGTCCTTGAGAGTTTGCTTCATCCACAGAAGCTGAGTGCAGCAAGATCCAGCAGCAATGTATTCAGATTCAGTAGTGGAGAGAGACACACAGTTCTGCTTCTTTGAAGACCAACAGACAAGAGATCGTCCAAGAAAGTGACATGTGTCTGATGTAGACTTGCGATCAACCTTGTCACCAGCATAATCAACATCTGAGAATCCAACTAGATTACACTCTGATACCTTTGGATACCATAATCCTAGTGCTGGGGTGTAAGCCAAATATCGAAGAATTCGCTTCATAGCTAAGTGATGCGACTCCTTTGGTGCCGCTTGGAATCGGGCACACATGCAAACACTAAGCATGATATCTGGCCTAGATGCACACAAATAGAGTAAAGAACCAATCATGGAGTGGTATACCTTTTGATCGAACTCTTTACCATTGTCGTCGGGGCCCAGATGACTTTTGGTTGGCATTGGCGTCGTGTATCCCTTGCAGTCTTGCATTCCAAACTTCTTCAGCAATCTTTGAGGTATTTCTCTTGAGATATGAAGATGTCATTGCTTTGCTGACGGATTTGAAGACCAAGGAAGAACTTCAGCTCACCCATCATGGACATCTGATATTGCTCTTGCATCATGTGTCCAAACTCATCACTATATCTTTTGTCAGTGCAACCGAAGATAATGTCATCCACATAGATCTGGCACACAAACAGTTCACCATCGTATGTCTTCGTGAAGAGAGTGGGATCCAGGGAACCAGGTTTGAAGCCTTTGCTCTTCAGGAAGTCTTTGAGTGTGTCATACCAAGCACGAGGGGCTTGTTTGAGGCCATACAGTGCCTTGTTGAGCTTGTAAACCATATCAGGATGTTTTGGATCTTCAAAACCAGGTGGTTGTGCAACATACACTTCTTCTTCAATTTTGCCATTGAGGAAGGCACTCTTCACATCCATTTGATACAGAAGGATGTTGTGGTGGTTGGCATAGGCTAGCAGAATGCGAATGGCTTCAAGCCTAGCCGTCGGAGCAAATGTTTCATCAAAGTCAATCCCTTCAACTTGAGTGTATCCTTGAGCAACAAGACGAGCCTTGTTTCTGACAACTTGACCATGCTCATCTTGTTTGTTGCGATAGATCCATTTTGTGCCTATGATATTGTGCTTGCGAGGATTAGGACGCTTGACCAGTTCTCATACATTGTTCAGCTCGAACTGTTGAAGCTCTTCTTGCATAGCTTGAATCCATTCAGGTTCCATGAAGGCTTCAGCAACTTTCTTGGGTTCAGATATGGAGACAAATGCAAAGTGCCCACAGAAATCTGCTAGTTGTGTTGCTCTTGAACGAGTAAGGGGACCTGGTGCATTGATGTTGTCAATTATCTTCTAAATATGTACTTCATTTGCAACACGAGGATGAACTAGACGAAGATTTTGCCCTTGTTGATCATTGTCTTCATCTTTAGTATTGGCTTCGGGCTTAGAAGATTCTTTAGGTTGATTTGGTGCAGAAATAATAAGTTCCTCTTCAGCCTGTCCCTCTGAAGGTATGATTTCTCCAGTACCCATAAGCTTGATGGATTCACTCGGTGAGACTTCATCTAGCACATTTGGCAGGTGCTCTCTTTGCAAGTCGTTAGTTTCATGGAACCGCACATCCACAGTTTCAACCACTTTATAGTGAAAGAGGTTGAAGACTCTGTAGGAGTGCGAATCCTTTCCGTAACCAAGCATAAAACCTTCATGTGCTTTCGGTGCAAATTTTGAAGTGTGATGCGGATCTTTGATCCAGCACCTGGCACCAAATACTCTGAAGTAGCTTACGTTTGGCTTCTTACCAGTCAGTAGCTCATATGATGTCTTCTTTAGAAGCTTGTGAAGATAAACACGGTTGATGACATGGCATGCAGTATCAATAGCTTCAGGCCAAAACTTCCTTGGAGTCTTGTACTCATCAAGCATCGTCCGAGCCATCTCAATGAGTGTCCTGTTCTTGCGCTCCATGATGCCATTCTGCTGAAGTGTGTATGGAGCAGAGAACTCATGAGTGATGCCCAATGTATCAAGATAGGTGTCGAGGCTGGTGTTCTTGAACTCTGTGCCATTGTCACTTCTGATGTGCTTGATCTTGATGCCATAGTTCGTCATGGCACGATTGGCAAATCGTCTGAAGACATCCTGCACTTCGGTCTTGTAGAGAATTATATGCACCCAGGTATATCTAGAGTAATCATCAACAATAACGAACCCATAGAGACAAGCAGTGGTAGTAAGTGTAGAGTAATGAGTAGGGCCGAATAGGTCCATGTGAAGCAGCTCAAAAGGACGTGATGTCGTCATGATTGTCTTCGAAGGATGCTTGGCCCTAGTCATCTTCCCGGCTTCGCAGGCACCACACAGATGATCCTTTTTGAACTTGACGCCCTCGATGCCTATAACATGCTTCTTCTTCGTGAGAGTGTAAAAGTTCCTCATCCCAGCATGCCCAAGCATCCGATGCCAGAGCCAGCACTCTGAAGCTTTTGCTAGAAGACATACAGCCAACTGTGGTCCTGCTGAGAAATCTACCATGTACAGATCACCTTTTCGGTACCCTTCAAAGACTAGAGACTTGTCAGATTCCATTAGAACAAGGCAATGATATTTTCCAAATATCACAATCATGTTTAAGTCACAAAGCATTGAGACAGACATTAAGTTGAAACCAAGGGATTCAACAAGCATCACTTTATCCATGTGCTGATCCTTTGAGATTGCAACTCTACCTAGACCTAATACCTTGCTTTTAACAGTGTCAGCAAATGTGATGTGACTCTTATCAGATGGACGTAAGGTTGAGTCCATGAGAAGACTTTGATCGCCAGTCATGTGGTTAGTGCATCCACTATCAATAATCCATTCTGAAGCAGTTGGTGTCATACGCTACAGTGTAGTTAGGGGGATAGGCTTCACAAAGGGTATTGTGAAGCATAAACATTTGACGAGCAAGTGGATTATGAAAGCTCAGATCCAGGTTAGGACTGATAGGATGATTGGCAAGCGACTCAGGAACAAAATACATAGTAAGACCATTTGGGCATTTTATCTTGCGCCCCACAAGATGTTTTAGGTCCCCAGCAATAGCATCTGATGCCTTTGATTTCCGGCTAGAGACCCTTCCCTGCAAAAGAGAGTTAAGTTTTCTTAACCACCCACATCTTCAAGGGTGGCTTCGAAGCAATGAGTCTAAGTGCAGCATCTGAGAACTTTGGCTTTGGAGCCCTAGCAAATAGTCTTGCGGGAGGTGAATAATACTCATAAGAATAAGCAGAGTAGTTCTTGGTCTTATGAACATGGTGGTTTGATGAAACACGCTCATATTCATAGGCCTGAGAATGGTTTCCCTGCAAAAAAATTGTGTTAGGGTGACTCTGGTAAGTCCTCTGTCTGTATGAAGCTTTTGGACCATGTGAAGCCTTTGGTCTGGGGTTTGTCTTCTTCCTAGGTGGTGTCATGATGGCATTTACCTGAAAATTTTCAAGACAACTCTTGGGCACCCAGATCTTCTTCAAAGGTGGTCCCTTCCTGCAGTTAGTACCAATATACCTGGCAAACACTTCACCATTCTGATTCTTAAACAATTTATAGTTTGCATCAAAGGATTCATCAATGATAATCGGGTTAGCACAAGTGAAGCCTGCTAAGGTAGATGGATCCACTAAGGGTCCCTTTGTAGCAACCCATGTGCTTTTGGGGTACTGCTCAGGCTTCCAGTAAGAACCATCAACGTTCATTTTCCTTTCGAACCCAACACCCTCTTTCCTAGGGTTTCGGTTCAGAATCTGTTTCTTGAGGACATCACATAGTGTCTGATGCCCTTTGAGACTTTTGTACATTCCTGTCTCAAGCAATGTCTTCAACTTGGCATTCTCATCAGCAATAGTAGTGGTATCCTCAACAGAGGGGTTGGTTACCACATCAGCAGTTGAAGATATTGCAACAGTAGTAGTAGTAGAACATCCAGCAACAGAAGTGGCGTTATCACGCTCAAGGCATTTTAGACATGGTGGTTCAAATCCTTCCAGAGTGGAACTGATCTGTTGAGCGCGAAGTGACTCATTCGCCTTTTGAAGATCTTCATGAGCCGATCTCAAGTTCCCAAGCTCTTGCTTCCTTTGAAGATAATCATAGGAGAGCTTTTCATGAGTAGTTCAGAGTGTTTGATGACGACTTCCAAGTTCTTCGTACTTAACATGAAGATTTTTAATGTCTTCAATTAAGGACTGAGTTCGAGTCATTTCTGCGTCCAACAGGTCATCGCTTTTGTCTAACAGTTCTTGAGTATGTTCCATAGCAGTCTGTTGTTGTGTTGCAATTTTAGCAAGTGTTTTGTAGCTAGGTTTAGATTCACATTCAGAGTCATCTTCACTTGATGTTTGATAGTGAGCATCGCGTGAGTTTACCTTGGCACCACGTGCCATGAAGCAGTAGGTGGGTGCAGAGTCATCCTCATCATTAGCATCAGTGTTGGTGAAGAGGCCATTGTCTTCAGTGTTGAAGATGGACTTGGCGACGTATGCTGAAGCTAAAGCCAGGCTTGCCACGCCTGAATCAGATTCCTCTTCAGACTCCATCTCCACCTCCTCAGATGCAGACTCCTCCTCTGAATCCATCTCCTTGCCAACAAACGCACGAGCCTTGCTAGATGAGCTCTTCTTGTGTGATGAAGACTCCGACGAAGACTTGGAAGAAGACTTTGAGGATTTCTTCTTCTTATTGTCATCAGAATCATATTCCTTGTTCTTCTTCTTCTTCTTGTTCTCATTGTCCCATTGAGGACATTCATAGATGTAGTGACCAGGTTTCTTGCACTTGTGGCATGTTCTCTTCTTGTAGTCACGGGAGGAAGCTTCATCATTTCTTGAGCTGGATCTTCAAGACTGTCTGGAGCCTTCCTTCCTTGTGAACCTCTGGAACTTCTTCGCGAGCATGGCAAGTTCCTTTCCAATGTCTTCAGGATCCTCAGAACTGCAGTCAGACTCTTCTTCAGATGAGGAAACAGCCTTTGCCTTCAAAGCACGAGCTCGTCCATAGTTGGGACCATAGATATCTCTTTTCTCATATAGCTGGAACTCATGTGTGTTGAGCCTCTCAAGTATGTCAGACGGATCGGGAGTCTTGAAGTCATGGCGTTCTTGAATCATCAGGGCCAGGGTGTCAAAATGAGCTGTCGAGTGATCTCAAGAGTGTCTTGACGATTTCATGCTTGGTGATCTCAGTGGCGCCGAGTGCATGAAGCTCATTTGTGATGTCAGTGAGGCGATCAAACGTCAGCTGAACATTCTCATTATCATTTCTCTTGAAGCGGTTGAAGAGGTTGCGAAGAACACTGATCCTTGAGTCTCTCTGGGTTGAGACGCCTTCATTGACCTTGGAGAGCCAGTCCCAGACTAGCTTCACAGTTTTCAGAGCACTCACATGGCCATACTGTCCTTTGGTCAGATGACCACAGATGATGTTCTTGGTAGTAGAATCCAGTTGAATGAACTTCTTGACATCAACTGGGGTGACACCTTCACCGGCCTTGGGAACGCCATTCTTGACGACATACCAGAGGTCGACATCAATGGCTTCAAGATGCATGCGCATCTTATTCTTCCAGTAGGGATAATCAGTGCCATCGAAGACAGGGCACACAGCGAAGACTTTGATTATCCCTGCAGTTGACATAGCTAAAACTCTAGGTGGTTAAACCGAATCACACAGAACAAGGGAGCACCTTGCTCTGATACCAATTGAATGTGCTAGTTATCGACTAGAGGGGGTGAATAGGCGATTTTTATGAAAGTCTTCAAAACACGGGGGCTTTGAAGACAAATAGTAGAAATGAACCTATTGATATGCAGCGGAAGGTAGACTATACTAGACAAGCCATAGTCGGGTAAGCAATGAAGTGAGAGCACGAAGACTATCGGCAGCTAGGTAGTAAGGATCAGGATGGAAGATAGTATGAAGCCAAATAACAACAATCTTCACACAATGAAGTCAATCAGATCATGCAAGCAGGCAATGACTTTACGAAGACAAACTGTAAGTAAAGAGAGGTAAAGAATAGAACCAGTTGCTTGGTGATACGTCTCCAACGTATCTATAATTTTTGATTGCTCCATGCTATATTATCTACTGTTTTGGGCAATATTGGGCTTTATTATCCACTTTTATATTATTTTTGGGACTAACCTATTAACCGAAGGCCCAGCCCAGATTTGTTGTTTTATGCCTATTTCAGTGTTTCAAAGAAAAGGAATATCAGACGGAGTCGAAACGGAACGAAATCAACTGGAGAAGTTATTTTTGGAAGGAAAGCCACCAGATAGACTTGGACTCTACGTCAGAAGATACGGGAGCTGGCCACGAGGGTGGGGGGCGCGCCCACCCCCCTAGGGCGTGCCCCCTGCCTCGTGGGGCCCCCGAAGCTCCACCGACGTACCCCTTGCACCCATATATACCTACGTATCGTAAAACTTCCAGAACGGAGATTAGATCGGGAGTTCCGCCGCCAGAAGCCTCCGTGGCCAGCAAAAACCAATCTAGACCCATTCCGGCACCCTGCCGGAGGGGGCAACCCTCACCGGTGGCCATCTTCATCATCCCGGCGCTCTCCATGACGAGGAGGGAGTACTTCTCCCTCGGGGCTGAGGGTATGTACCAGTAGCTATGTGTTTGATCTCTCTCTCTCTCTCGTGTTCTTGAGGTGATATGATCTTGATGTATCACGAGCTTTGCTATTATAGTTGGATCCTATGTTTCTCCTCCCCCTCTTCTCTCTTGTAATGAATTGAGTTTTCCCTTTGGAGTTATCTTATCGGATTGAGTCCTTAAAGATTTGAGAACACTTGATGTATGTCTTGCCGTGGATATCTGTGGTGACAATGGGATATCAAGTGATTCACTTGATGTATGTTTTGGTGATCAACTTGCGGGTTCCGCCCATGAACCTATGCATAGGGGTTGGCACATGTTTTCATCGTGATTCTCCGGTAGGAACTTTGGGGCACTCTTTGAGGTCCTTTGTGTTGGTTGAATAGATGAATCTGAGATTGTGTGATGCATATCGTATAATCATACCCACGGATACTTGAGGTGACATTGGAGTACCTAGGTGACATTAGGGTTTTGATTGATTTGTGTCCTAAGGTGTTATTCTAGTACGAACTCTAGGGCTGTTTGTGACACCTATAGGAATAGCCCAACGGATTGATTGGAAATAATAACTTTGAGGTGGTTTCGTACCCTACCATAATATCTTCGTTCGTTCTCAGCTATTAGTGACTTTGGAGTGACTCTTTGTTGCATGTTGAGGGATAGTTATGTGATCCAATTATGTTAGTATTGTTGAGAGGACTTGCACTAGTGAAAGTATGAACCCTAGGCCTTGTTTACTATCATTGCAATACCGTTTACGCTCACTTTCATCACTTGCTACCTTGTTGTTTTTATTATTTCAGATTACAAATACCTTTATCTACTATCCATATACCAGTTGTTTCACTATCTCTTCGCCGAACTAGTGCACCTATACAATTTACCATTGTATTGGGTGTGTTGGGGACACAAGAGACTCTTTGTTATTTGGTTGCAGGGTTTCTTGAGAGAGACCATCTTCATCCTACGCCTCCTACGGATTGATAAACCTTAGGTCATCCACTTGAGGGAAATTTGCTATTGTCCTACAAACCTCTGCACTTGGAGGCCCAACAACGTCTACAAGAAGAAGGTTGTGTAGTAGACATCAAGCTCTTTTCTGGCGTCGTTGCCGGGGAGGTGAGTGCTTGAAGGTATATCTTTAGATCTTGCAATCGAGTCTTTTAGTTTCTTGTTTTATCACTAGTTTAGTTTATAAAAGAAAATTACAAAAAAATGGAATTAAGTTTGTCTCATACGCTTCACCTTTTTAATCTCTTTCGTAAGTATGATGGAAAGGAAAATTGTGCTCAAGTGCTAGAAGAAGAAATCTATAAAATGTTTGGCACTAAATATGTGAATGATGAGCATGATTGCAATGTTGTTAGTACGAATTCTTTGAATATCCATGATACTAATGATGATTGCACTAGTTATGATGAAAATGTCTCCTATAAACATGTCCATTTTTGTGGAGTGCATTGGGTTTGTAAGTACACACCAAATAGGGAAGATAGATATTGCAAGAGGAATAAGTACTTAGAAACTAAATTGTTGCAAGAAAGTCTAGATGAATGTGCTGAAAGATTCAATATTTTTCGTGCCCCTTGTGAACTTTGCAATGAACATGGTCATTTAAAGCTCCAATGCTATTTGTTTCATGATCAAGTCGTGTCCAAACATTGTGATAATTTGATTACCCTTGAGCATCATAAAGAGCTTAGCCTTCTTTTGGGTTATGAAGAAATGAAACGTATAACTAAGGGTATTCCGAAGTTTAATCTTGATAGAGTTCTTGATTTTGATCTAGAGAATATTTATATGTATTGTGCGGTGAATTGTATTGAAAGTCCTTATATTGCCAATTACATAAAGAAAAGAAAACAAATAGAGGATGAAGAGAATACTAATGAAAGGGAAGAGACTTCCCAATATCCTCCTATTATTTCTTATGATGAATCAGGTAACGAGGAGGAGCCTTCTATTCAAACAATCTCATCAATAAGGAGCTCCAAAAAGAGGATTGAACCCACACATGATGTGGTGAAGAAGAAGAAGAAAAGAAAAAGGAAGAGAGGTAAAAAGGTATCCCTCTCAAATAATGCTGCTCCTATTACTATTGTGCCTCATGAAAATATAATTGTGGAAGATAATGAAACTTCTTATGATCTTGAAAATCTTTTTGGCACTTGCTTGGAAGAATATGATAATTGCTATACTATTGGTGCTATCCATACTATTAATGATGAGAGCGATTATGCTTATGATATGAAAAGGCCCAAGCTTGGGGATGCTATGTTTTATGAAGATGATGTTTTTGAGAATATATTTGCTGCAATTAATGTTTGTCCCAAGCTTGGGGATGCTATGTTTAATGAAGATGATATTTTTAGTATCCCAAGTTTTGATATGCAAATTTATAATGATAATAACATGCCTCCTACTTATGATAATTATTGTGATGATACATATGCTATAAAAAGTAGTGAGGACTATATTTATAAAACTTGTCATGATTATGGTTACCCCTTTTTTGAACATTACTCTTTTAATGTGGAAACAATTTATAGTATCCAAGTCTCTTATGATACTCCCACTATCCCGAATGAGAAGAAATTTGCTTGTGTGGAGAGTAAGAAAATTTCTATGCTTGTAGATCATGAAAAGAATGCTCTAGGTGCTGGTTATATTGTTGAATTCATTCATTATGCTACTGAAAATTATTATGAGGGAGGAACATATGCTTGTAGGAATTGCAATAATATCAAGTTTCCTCTCTATGTGCTTAAAGTTTTGAAATTATGCTTGTTTTACCTTCCTATGCAAGTTGATTCTTGTTCCCACAAGTTATTTGCTCACAAAATCCCTATGCATATGAAGTGGGTTAGACTTAAATGTGCTAGTCATATTCTTCATGATGCTCTCTTTATGTTTGAATTCTTATCTTTTATGATACTCTCTATATTAAAGATTTGAGAACACTTGATGTATGTCTTGCCGTGGATATCTGTGGTGACAATGGGATATCACGTGATTCACTTGATGTATGTTTTGGTGATCAACTTGCGGGTTCCGTCCATGAACCTATGCCTAGGGGTTGGCACATGTTTTCGTCATGATTCTCCGGTAGGAACTTTGGGGCACTCTTTGAGGTCCTTTGTGTTGGTTGAATAGATGAATCTGAGATTGTGTGATGCATACCGTATAATCATACCCACGGATACTTGAGGTGACATTGGAGTATCTAGGTGACATTAGGGTTTTGATTGATTTGTATCTTAAGGTGTTATTCTAGTACGAACTCTAGGGCTGTTTGTGACACCTATAGGAATAGCCCAACGGATTGATTGGAAAGAATAACTTTGAGGTGGTTTCGTACCCTACCATAATCTCTTCGTTCGTTCTCAGCTATTAGTGACTTTGGAGTGACTCTTTGTTGCATGTTGAGGGATAGTTATGTGATCCAATTATGTTAGTATTGTTGAGAGGACTTGTACTAGTGAAAGTATGAACCCTAGGCCTTGTTTACTATCATTGCAATACCGTTTACGCTCACTTTTATCACTTGCTACCTTACTGTTTTTATTATTTCAGATTACAAATACCTTTATCTACTATCCATATACTACTTGTTTCACTATCTCTTCGTCGAACTAGTGCACCTATACAATTTATCATTGTATTGGGTGTGTTGGGGACACAAGAGACTCTTTGTTATTTGGTTGCAGGGTTGCTTGAGAGAGACCATCTTCATCCTACGCCTCCTACGGATTGATAAACCTTAGGTCATCCACTTGAGGGAAATTTTCTACTGTCCTACAAACCTCTGCACTTGGAAGCCCAACAACGTCTACAACAAGAAGGTTGTGTAGTAGACATCACTTGGTGAGGACAAGGATTTATTGAACCAGTTCCAGTTGCTGTGACAACTGTACGTCTGGTTAGGGAGGCTGAGATTCAACTCAAAAGACCGCGTCTTCACCTTATTCCCCTTGAGCTAAGGACACACAGTCCTCGCCCTTCACTCTGGTAAGTCTTCAAGGTAGACTTCCAAACCTTCATAGACTTCGTTCATTGGCGATCCACAATGACTCTTGGATGCTCAGAACACGGCGCCTAACCGGCTGGAGAATTCACAGTCCTCAAGTGTAACAAGTCTTTAGATCACGCAGACAGAAAGACTTCAGTGATGCCTAACGCTCTTTGGCTCTGGGTGTTTAGGGCTTTGTCCTCGCAAGGATTTCTCTCTCAAAGGCTTGAAGGTGGGTTGCTCTCAAACGACAAAAGTTGTGCACTAACTCTGAGCAGCCACCAATTTATGGTGTAGGGGGTGGGCTATTTACAGACAGGAGGCAACCCGACCTGATTTGTCCGAAATGACCCTGGGTCACTAAGGAACTGACAAGTGTCCAACGGTCAGATTTCAAACACACGCAGCAGCCTGACTTAGGCTACAAGTAAAGCTGACGTATCCAGCTCTGGATAAGATTTCCTCTCATTGTCTTCGCTCGAAGACTTAGGATTTGGTTGAGCATCACTTCAGTCACTCTGACTTTGTTCACTTGGACCCCACTTAACAGTATGGTGGTTCCTATGACTCAACAAAGAAGAAAAGGAAACTACGAAACAACTATGTCTTCGCACTCCATAGTCTTCATACGATGTCTTCTCATGTCATAGTCTTCAATGTGAATCACTTCACAGACCATCATTGTCTTCAATGTCTTCACACATTTTTAGGGGTCATCTCTGATAGGTAAACCAAATCAATGAGGGACTACTACCTGTGTTATTCTGCAATTCTCACAAACACATTAACCCCTCAACCAAGTTTGTCGTCAATACTTCAAAACCAACTAGGGGTGGCACTAGATGCACTTACACTCACTGATGTAACTGATTACAAGCATTATTCTAGGGTTGTGACAGACCCACATGTGAGAAATGAGCAGTGTAAAAAACAAAAAATGGCACATTAGCCAAGATTCGAACTAGTGACCTGCCTCTAGTAGACATAGGTACGTAGCCAGTGGAGCTGGTTAACAATCATGATGAATATGCGACGCGGAATCTTTAGAACTAAATATAGCGATAGTTCAAATATTTTCCTTTTTTCAAACATTTCATGGAAATTCTGAATACTTTTTTCGAAATTATGAACACAATTTTAAAAACCACGATCAATTTTTGGAAAAATTGTGACCAATTTTTGGAATTGTAACCAACATTTAAAAATGGGAATAATGTAGACAAACTTGAAAAACAGGTACATTTATTAAATTCCAGACAATTTTTGACAAACATGAACAAGTTTTAAAGATGTGAACAATTTTCGAATCTGCGAAAAAAATATAAACATGGAAACTCTTTTTGAATTTGTGAACAAATTTTGAAAAAGCGCAACAGTTTTTTGAAAAACATGAACAGTTTTTAAAACGGGACATTTTTTGCATCTATGAACAAATTTTAAAACTATGAACAAAATTAGGAAAAAGCAAATATGCAAACATTTTTTATCTCTGAAAAAATTAAACAAGAACTTTTTTTGAACTTATGAACACTTTTTAAAAGGAGAACATTTTTCCAAATATGCAAAAAGTTTTTAAAATCAACAATATTTTTAAATTTTGAACAAAATTAATAACAGGAACATTTTTTGAATTTTTGAACAAATTTTGAAATGCTGAAAAAGAAAAAAGAAACAAAGATATCAGAAGAAAAAGGAATTCGAAAAGAAATAGAAAAACTGAAATAAGTAAAAAAAGGGGGGGGAAGAAAAAAGGTAACAGAAAAATGAACAGGAAAGAAAAAAATTAGAAAAGAATAAAAATGAAAAAGCTGTGAAACCCGGTTTACGAACTTTCTAGGAGGTTCCCAAAACTGGTTGAGAACCTTCTAGAAGTTCCCAAAACCTATACTATAACGCATGCATTATCTCGTGATTAGGTCGGCCCACGTCGGTCGCTAGGTTGCTCGAGCGATCCGGTGTGGCTAAGAACTCTTTTGTTGCGTCCCGCCGCCGCTGCTTCTCATGTTGTCCATCGATTTCTTAGTTTTTGCACCATGCGATGCTCTTCAATCATCTTCTGCCACCAATACCCTAGGTGCACCAACCCTGATCTTTTAACCGTGCATCCATCTTCAATGACAGCTTACTCTAGATCAATAATTTGTAGCCTCCGAACAACCTACCTTTAATACCCTTTGTAATACAAGCAATCATATGAGGCACGCCACTGAGATTTGTTAACAAGGTTTACCATCATGGCGACATCCCCTGGATCTGACTATGGGCGCTCTTTCCCATGACACCGCTACACTACCGCACCACAGCTGCCCGGGCGCCGGCACACCCGCCGGCTCCCCCTGCGTACTACACGTATAGGTTACATTGTGTGTATACCCCCACAATATATAAGGCCAAGGGCATAACGTGTCTGACTCCGACACTACACGTATCCTACCCACACTAAAACACCAAGTCCACACGTAACAGAACTTGTACACAATATTCAACAGAAACTCAACATCCCATTTGTGAAAATCATATTCTTGTTGTTCAACAAGTACAACACCCATCTTGAGTTTGTTTACACTCTTATCATACATAATTCCATTGTTCATGTAAGGCTGTGAGATGAAACATAGAAATAGAACATATCCTTTTTTTGATCTTGATGTGTTTTCTTGTCAATCTAGATGCTTAAATTGTTGTTCTTGATGGCCATACTTTTATGAGTATAATGTCTATATTTATGATTTATCCTGGTTTGAGTTTACATACCAGTATATATTTTCTTGGAGAAAATGCTGAACCAAAATGACCTTACATAGCTAAAGAAAATCCTTTTCAGGTTGCCTTTTCGTCTGATGGTATGATTTCACAAGTCCATGAAGGAGCAAAAAACTTTCTGAAATATTTTGTGCCCAACTTTGATTATGAGATTATTCTTGGCTGACGTTTTGGCACTGTTATAAATATAAGAATATTAGCTCATTTTCTGATTGTGCAATTTGTTTGGAAGTGCTTCTGTATTGCAGATGCACAATCTTCTGCAGTTTGTTGGAGGTTTGCAAAGCGCTTCTTATCTGATTGAATACCCTTGTATTGCAACCCGGGAGCAAAGTGCATATTACAACCGGAAAGAAAATGCAACTGTTCACCATGAATTTGTTGTAAAAAAAATTACAGAGGTGGCAAAATTCCAGCATTACAGGCTTACAGGCATGAAATTAATATTACAAAACAGGCATGATAAAAACTAACTTTTTTTGATAGCGATCAACTTATTTCAGAATGGAGTAAAACATATGATGCTTTTACAATTAACCTTACACAAAATGAGATTGACCATTACTTACATCTCATCTCAAAAGTGTATATCCCCAGAGGTAAAGGGGGTGAATTACACCACAGATCCTCAATTTCCCCGGATGTACCAATCATATCTCTATAGACACAATAGCTATGTACAATCACTTAAATCAGTATCTGCATTTCTTCAGCGCACTAGAGAAATCAAGGCAGACAATTTGCTCAACTGCCGCAAGTACAGCCGCCAAACTATGACAGAATGAAACTGATACCTCTCACTGTTCTCGGAGGTCAATCATATCAAACTTTGTATCAGCATTCATGTACACGTGGGAGCAATGCTCGTAGATTGGTGAGCCATCCAGAGGGGCTTTATGTGGATGGAATCCTCTCTCCGGGCAATCATGGATCACACCAATACCACCCGGATCCGTTAGATGAAATATACCGTGTTTTCTGTTCAAAACAAAGCATATAAACAAGATCATATATCATATTATTAAGATGAGGGAGACAAAAGGATAGCACAACGTAGAGAAATAATCCTCAATAAGATAGCAAGCAGCCAAGCAAAAGTCTATCGATTTGGGTTCGGTAAACAGAGCAAATATATAGGCTAAAGCATTTGTATAATTATGGATAATAAGATTTCAGATGGAGATAAGAGTGAAGGATGCACATTTTTATGAACGTGAAGAGAAAATTATACTGGTTTCCCACTTCCCTTAAAAAATTAATTTACATTCAGCGCTCCCAACAGTTTTCTCCATCTGCATAAATCTTCTAAATCACCATTTGCTCCTTACTGACCTAGCCTGAAATCCTGAAATGGAGATGTGCTGGCAGTGGAAGTTGCCAACATGGACCAAATAGAAAAGTAAAACAATTGGGAAGCCTCAATTCTCCACACATGTGCACGACAGAAGATGCTGAAGTGGCTTACATCATGGTCAGGGCCGGCAACGGGGATACTCCACCCAAGATTGTTTGGGGATTTCTAAGGGGGGGTAGAGGCGATCCTGATGCTCGAAAACGTGAAACTCTGACACACCCACAATTGATGCCAGAGCCATGTCATGACGGCAGTAATTTCCATTGAGGATTCAAGTGGTAAGAGATCTGGAAAGTGTTGTGCTATTCAACGGCAGACGGACTGGAGAAAAAGATAGGAAAGAGGAAGGGAAAGAGATTTGGCATATGGTGGCTCCTTGAGTCCTTGGTGTTCTGATGCAACACGCAAGACTTTTGCTTGGTAGCAAAACCCTTCTTCATTATATGCCAATTATGCTTAGGTTTTAGTCTGACATGCTCCCTAAAGTTCGAACCCGTGACACCCCGGACTGAGTGTGTATTCACTTTTGCAGCCATGTCAGACCTATTTAAACCAATAAGGAGGCTGGGCAACTCGCCTCCAGGATGCTCCCTCGATTTGCAGCGTTCGTGTCCGTTCGATCCTGGTCAACCTGGTCTTTTTTTCGTTGCTTGCCGTTGGATCGTCGCGGTGATTCAACGTCTGCCGTTTTCACCGCGTGGTCGTTTTGGCGCGGCCAATGACCTGTGGGCTCGAGCGGGATCTGATAGGCTGGGTGGTCTTTTTCTAGGTGCATGCGCAGCCAAACCTGCCGCGCCGCGTGGGCGCGCTTTGCGTCGATTTGCGTCCGCAATTGTGCTGTCTTCATGACGGGTGGGCCAGTGCTGCCTCCGGTCCCACTCATCAGCTGCGGTGGCTCACGTCTTGTATATAGGGTATTTCCTGGTACCTCGGTCAACCGCTCCTTGCGCGGCGCTCCTCACGCGCTTCCCGCGTAGTGCGTCGTGCGTCGTGGGGAGTTGTGTGTCCTGCATCAGCTGCAGAAGGGGTGGGTCGACGCATGTGCACCCGGATTGTGCACACGCATTTGTCTAGCATGATGACAGGTGGGCCGCCGCTGCTCTGGTCCCGCTCGGCGGCTGCTACTCCTGTGTCTAGTGCGCGTGTATGTCTTTCCTGTGCACGGTGTTGCGTCTCGTCTGCATTTGGACTTTGGAGAGAGAGGACGGATTGCAGCTGCCCGATGCATCGTGCGTGCCTTACCTCCATCTGCAGTTGGAGAGAGAGATGGACTGGCACCTATGACGCGTTGGTCGACGCCGCGGCCGCCATCGTCCGCGAGCCTGGGTGCACGGTGGCGCTCGCGGACCTCCACTGTTGCCTCGACGCTTCAGCGAGTCCCGCGACCGAGCCGAGGGCCTCGTCCAGGTGGCCGCCACCGGCCTCGGCACCGCTGCCTCCCGCCACAACGAGCTGTTTCGCGCGCTCGTGGACCTCCACCGCTGCCTTGACGCCTTCAGCAAGTCCCGCGGCCAAGCCAAGGGCCTCGTCCAGACGGCTGCCGGCGGCCTCGGCCCCGCCGCCTCCCGCCACGATAGTTGTTCCACGCCGTGCGCGTGGTCGACAAGGATCTCCGGGCCACCGCCGCCGGCCGGGAGGAGAACAAGATGGAAGAGAAGAATCGCCCTCCAACCACACCGCTGGCGGCCGAGGACAAATAGCCCAATCGATCCTCATCTCCTGTTGAGGTGATGTTCATCGTTCTTGTTTTTTTCATGTGATGTTCATCGTTCCTCTTATTTTCTCGGTTGATGTGCTAATCGTGTTAGTCATCTAAAAGATGAATGAAGCTGTGACCGGAAAGGAGAGATGGACTAGGATATTTTGCCTCGTCGTGCCGCATGGTGGCCGAGATGCGGCAGCCCATGCTCTGTTCCGATGGGCCTCCTCTGCTCGATGGTTGCCGCTGGTTGAGGTTCGTCCTTCTCTGGTCCGCATGTTCTTCGCCGCTGATTTGGATTCGTCCTGCTAATTTCACATGTTTGCCTTCGTTTCGTTCATGCACAGTTTGGTACTGTTTCCTGTTGTCGCTTGCGTCGAGCCTTGGGTCTGTCTCTCCTTCTCATTGAGGTTAGTCCACTCCTCTTGTGCTTGCCAATAGAATGTTTGATGAAATGCGTGTGCTGACGCTTGTTCTACGATTCAGCCTACTTCTCCTGTCGCTGCACTTCTTCTCGTCCGTCCTGCTGCTTACTCAACGTGCTTCTGCTTGCTGCCTCGGGTAAATAGGCCGTTCTGTTGCTTCTGTGACCGGCGAGTGTTCATTGCATGCATGTGTGTCGTTGTACTCTGACCGGTTGTTTTTTGTGTATTTCGCAGGTTGTACGATATCTTCTATCGCTGCGTCGTTCGACTCATCAAGGTTTTCTTCTTTCCTTTCTACTACATGTGTGCGTGCTTTACTTTCAGTATCTTCTGTGTCATGCTGTCTGCCTTGGTGATCTTTTAAATATCTGTATGTCGTGCTGATCGTTTAAATGTTCCGGATATGGTCAGGCGTTCTGTGTTGTTCGTTCTCGTGCTGCTTATATTTCGTGTATGCATGTGAGCAGGATGTGTACGCTTGTTTCCGTTGTTATACCAGTTCTGGAGGCCGTGGTAACTGGATGCACCCCCGCTCACTCTTTCTGTTGTACACAGAAGCATATTTGTCCAATTCTCAGACCAAGGTTTTGAAAGAAACCGCAGTTCATTACAACGCCAATTATGGATATGGATCCATCTTGCTGCGCTGGATGAAGGACTGGATGTAATAAGAATTGCATGTGACAAACAGGTGCCTCCTCTATGTAGAACTTTTTGCTAATATCATGAATTTCTCCTGAGATCTCTCTAGACCTTTCCAAATGTATTTTAGTTCGGTGTTTGTATTAACTAGCAGAAGAAGGGATGCAAATGGAAAGAATTTGAGATGCATAAACATAAAAGGGGGGGCAGCCCCAGTGCATGTAGCTCCCGCTTGCGCAGGGTCTGGGGAAGGGTCCGACCACTTTGGGTCTATTGTACGCAGCCTTTCCCTACATTTCTGCAAGAGGCTGTTTCCAGGACTTGAACCCGTGACCTCATGGTCACAAGGCAGCAGCTTTACCACTGCGCCAAGGCTCCCCTTCAGAGATTTGCTTGAAGCAAAGATGTCTAGCCGGCATACATATGGCAAGAACCTTCAGAGATTAACTTCTTTTCAGCAGTTATTGAGATATATAATTTGCTCATAGGTCACAACTCATGAAGTTACTTCCTTTTGGTTTTGATTTTGAAATATATGTGTCATAGGTCACAACTGATGAAGTTACTTCCTTTTGGTGAAGGTCTGAATATCATCATGATCTTGGCTGAGAGGCTGACATTTCGAAAGGTTCTCGTCTGTATAGATTAGTTGATAGGATGACAACTTAAGTTTATTGAAGCTCTTCTTTAGGAGGCGGGGGCAAGGTTTTTGAGTCGCCGACTAATCGCCAAGTCGTTGGAGCGAGGTTGGCTTGCGCAGGCGACTTGGCTAGAGGAGTGAGCCGCGCGGCTGGTAGGCTAGTCGACGATTAGTAGACGACTAGTCGGGCGACTAGGACCTCAAAGCAGGGCGGCTTGCTTCAGCAAGGCCAAGGGAGGGAAGAACGGGAAGGTGAGGAGGCCCGAGTCCAAAGGCGGGGGAGGAGGAGACGAAGCTGGAGAGTGCGCCGCCTGTACGAGAAGCACGAAAGAGACGAAGGAGAAAGGCACATGGGAGAGCAGATGCACGGTCTAGATTAGAGCATATGGACGGTTTGGATTTTATTTGGAAGCTAGGGTTACATAATGGGCCTATTGGGCCAGCTCTCTAGCACGAAACAGAGGAGGAGCAAGACGCGTGCTCCCATCCCATATCAGAATCGCCGCCTCCATTATTCCTACCGCCTCCATTATTCCTACGAGCTGCTGCTGCCTTATCCGAGCTGAAGTATCCTCCAAGCAGCTGCCTACCCCCTCCTCCGCCTGCGACAGCACCTCTTCCCCCTCCTCCTCCTCTTAACACCTGGGGCGACCTGGGGCGATTAATCACGACGAGTCACAGACTAATCGCAGCGAGCCACTAGTCGGAGGCATGGCGACTCGACTTGGCTAGGCGACTCAAAAACCTTGGGCGGGGGTCTGCTTTGGTTTCTTGCTATTTGCCTTTCTCTTAAAGTACTTGACTGGATGCATCTGACAGTTATAAATCAATAATTTGGATGGATCTACTTTTTAAATTTATAACTCTTAGGCTTTTCTCTTAAAAATAATGCGAGTTATTTTTTAGGGGAAAATAGCTTTTGTCCACTTAATAAATCATGTTCGTTATAATCAGTGCTGCTATATCAAACAGTAGTGTCTCGTGCCGGGTAGCACCCATGTTCCATCGAACATGGCTACTGTTCTTGATCATAAGATCTGATATTGTTCTAATTTTATTAGATGAAGCTACAATGGTTAACATATGTAGTGCATGTTCTAGGTTTGTTATATTGAAGGGCTACTGTTCTTGATCATATGATCGTATATCCTATATGTGCAAATCAGGCCTTTAGGCTACTGGAATTTCACTATTGTTTAATAGGAAAAGTTGATTGATCCATTATCAAGGGCAGCATGAATTATATGTGATTCAGCACCTTTATTAAGTTTCCCTTCTTCTTTTAGCTTATTAGTCGCTACCTAAGATAGTACCAAGCATGATCTTTTGTTTGCCATGTACGACACCACTGAGTCATTTTATTAAGCTGGCATTAGTAATTTTGCATTTTACATGGTTCATGTGCAAGTTAAACGTCTGTCCAATAATACTAATATTAAGTTTATAATGTTGGCATAGTCTGTTATTGCTGTTGTCTTCTTGGGAGTACTTGAGAAGGCGTGGCTGGGAATGTGAGGACACGCCATGGCAGAGGTGCGTGGTCGGCAGGAGTCAGGGAGGCATGAAGGTAGACATGTGGATGTTATCGTGGCATTGATACATTTCACTCCACCGATGCTGCATACCAAGGTGAGTGAATGCTATCGTGGCCTTAGATGCCCTGTCTAATTCTTGCTTGAATTTTTTGTTTTGTATGCTCGGATGTGTGTTCAGTTCCCACATTGTTTTTCTCATGTGGAGTTGAAACCACATTTGGTTGGTCCAATAGCAAATAATGGTATGTTTCACTCTGAAATCATATTGCATATAGAGAGATGTTCATTGTTAGTTATTGGGTTATGGTATGAAATGACAGCTTTTATAGTCAGTTTGCCGTGTCATCTATTCAGAATCAAGCAAATTTGGGCCTCTAAAAAACAATCAGGTCGACATAGTAATTTTGACAAGACGAGAGACGTAATTTTCCTGTGTTTTCCTCTTGTTAATTTTGAAATACCTTTGACAGGAAAATGTTTCCTGTTTTTTTGTCTAACCTGTCGTAATTTTGTCTCGTGGGTCCATCTATATGAGAACCTTCTAAGTGGAAGTCAAATGGTGGAGTCTCAGTATGTTTTTTTTTAAGTTGAGTCGAAAAGTTTTTACGTGATATTTGAACTGAAACTTAACTATGGCATGACTGGTACTCCCTCCGTAAAGAAATACAAGAGCAGGGAGTACTTCATTTGAGGCTCCTGGCTGAGTATAGATACTATGACCAGACCTTATTCGTCTTGATTCTTAATGCCTTCTTCGTTTTAGTCTCCATCTACCTGTGCAATCAATAATTTTGCTAGAGATGTCTATATAATTGTATTATGCATTGTTTTTCTGCTATGTAAATAACACTTTCCTTGGCGTTGGCGGTGGTGGTGCAGGATTGGTTGGAAGCCAAACAGGGCACCCGAGAAGGAGAAGAGGAGAATGCTTTGAAGTGAGGAAATGATAAGTTTTATTGTTTTGTTTTAAGAGCAAGATAGGAGTTGATATGTAGTCCTCTGGCTTCTTTGTAGTCTATACTATGTGTATAGCCAAAGCACTCATGATTTTATAGACACATATATTTTTAAACAAAAGCCCATGTATTTTTTTTGTCAAACATAGTCATTGGAAAGTCCACATATTTTCAATGCGTACATGATTTCAAATGGGTCTCTGTACATGATTTCAAATGGGTCTCTGTGAAGATGGTAGCAAATATTTTATGTTGTCAAATTAAAAATGTGTATATACATCTCATTGTAGACAACAATCGACCATGTTTCCTATTTAAGGCAATTGAACCATGGATATTTTTTTCCTCGCGCACATGGATTTAAGGTGCCTCTGCACCATTTGGCGCAACAAGCCCCCGTTTTCCAACTAAGAGAGATTAAATTTGTTGCCATATGTGCTTACCTGTAACAAAATCAACTAAATGATGGATTTCTTTTCATCACTAACATGGAATCAGCAGGTCTTTGCGATATTTGGCGCAACGGGTTTCGCAGCGTGATAACTGTATTTTCAATATAGCATTCTACTACAAATATCGAATAGGTCCTTGCAAAATATTTTCATCGACAACATGGCTTTAGCGGGTCTCTGCGCCATTTGGCGCAACGGGTCAACTAGTAATAATAAACCAGCTGGGCACCATGTCATCAAAGCTTGTTAGCTAATGATCTTTGGAGTTGCAGAGTTTAAGCAGAGTGGAATGTAACTAGAAATTTTGAGGAGGCGAGTAAGGAAGTTGCATAAAACTTTAGCAAACTCTAATTTCGTTTCCACATTGGTGAATACTGGCAAATACTACATAATTCGGTCGTCGGTAGTAACACATGAAAACGGAACTACTTGGTACAGATCAGAGGCCAAATGTATGCACAATTCGACCTGCAACAACAACAAAGCCTTTAGTCCCAAACAAGTTGGGGTAGGCCTGAGCTGAAACCCATAAGATCTTGAACCAACTCATGGTTTTGGCAGGTGGATAGCTAACTTCCACGCACCCCTGTGCATGGCTAGTTCTTTGGTGATATTCCAGTCCTTCAGATCTCTCTTTAAGGACTCCTCCCATTTCAAGTTTGGTCTACCCCGACCTCTCTTGACATTATCAGCACACTTTAACCGTCCACTATGCATTGGAGGTTCTGGAGGCTGCGCTGTATATGCCCAAACCATCTCAGACGATGTTAAACAAGCTTCTCTTCAATCGGTGCTACCCCAACTCTATCACGTATATCATCATTCCGGACCTGATCTTTTCTTGTGTGGCCACACATCCATCTCACCATGCGTATTTCCGCTACACCCAACTGTTGAATATGTCGCCTTTCAGTCGGCCAACACTCAGCACCATACAATATTGCGGGTCGATTCGCCGTTGTAACGCCCCTGACACATCAACCGGTTTCCGGCCGTTACGCCTAGCGGGATCTAGGCTGGTCCCAAAGACAAACACTAGGCTTTTCTGCGCCCTTTGTCCTCACTCATGCACACCCGAGACCAACTTCCCAGTCAAACACCCATCCTCAAATCGCTCCAAGCCAAGCACGCTTAACTTTGGAGTTCTTTCTGAATGGGCTACCAAAAAAGAAGGAATTCCTTGTTGATATTAGTCTATCATTCCTATTAAGCCAGGACACATACACTCCCACTCAAAGGAACCGACGTCCTCGTCGGACCATTAGGAATGTTCCCTCTTGGCACACGTAACTGCGTCCAATCCGGCACATGTGCCAAGCCGTGTGCCCCAACGGGCCACGCGCACATGACTCGCACATGCCCGTGTAACCGCAAGGGTCGGCTCTAATATCAAGCCACATCCACTGGTTCCTAGCCATTACACCTGGGCGGGATCTAGACTGGTCTCACAGGCCAACAGTAGTTTTTTCTGCGCACTTTGTCCTCACTCATGCGCACCCGAGACCAACTTCCCAATTGGTCATCCATCCTCAAATCGCTCCAAACCAAGCACGCTTAACTTTGGAGTTCTTTCTAAATGGGCTCCGAAAAAGAAGAAATTCCTTGTTGATATGAGTAGTCTATCATTCCTATTAAGCCAGGATCTCACAACCGCCCTATAGAAATGAGAACTAAGAGCGTCTTCAGCAGCCAGTCAATATGGTGGGCAACAGCCAAAATAGCACACAGGAGGTAAAAACGCTCTCCAGCAGAAAGTCTATCGCATAACGTTGTCCAAAAATCATGGTAGATCTTCCCAACTTGGACAATCCCTCCACATCATCCAAATTGCAACTGCCTCTCCCAAACCCTTCCTCCTACCACCTTCCGGAGTAGCAGAGGGTATTTTTTTTCAGAGAGCGTGATGTTGGATGTAGTGGTGGATCCGGCGCAGCCACACACTATGGTTCTGGATCAG